>NC_068446.1:44638072-44745572 GCF_023373465.1 Oncorhynchus keta | reverse complement strand
CTTCCCCACCCACTTCCTTCCAGGTGTGAGGGGTAACCTGCAGGAGACGGAGGGTTATATGTGGGCTAACCTGGCCATGACGGTGGCTACGGCCCTGTTGTCCGTCTACTTCCTGGTATGGCAGCTGTACGTGATGCATGCTGACGTCATCATCAACGCCATACTGCTCAGTGTTTACGGACTGGGAGGGGTCCTAGGTCTGGCCACACTGGCTAGATTCACCAGGTTAGTTATCTATTTGCCGTGTCCATAATATCTGTTGATATGATTCATATTTATTCAATTCGTTTTGTTTTTGTGATTTAATAATTAAAAGGGATACTTTGGGATTTTGGTATTGAGGCCCTTTTAATATGGCCTCCTGAGTGGCGCAGCGGTCTAAGGCACTGTATCTCAGTGCTAGAGGCGTCACTACAGACCTTGGTTAGATTCCAGAATGTATCACGGCGGTTTAAGGCACTGTATCTCAGTGCTAGAGGCGTCACTACAGACCTTGGTTAGATTCCAGAATGTATCACGGCGGTTTAAGGCACTGTATCTCAGTGCTAGAGGTGTCACTACAGACCTTGGTTCGATTCCAGGGTGTATCACAACCGGCCGTGATTGGGAGTCCCATAGGGCGGCGCACAAGTGGCCCAGCGTCATCCGGGTTTGGCCGGTGTAGGCAGTCATTGTAAATAAAAATTTGTTCTTAACTGACTTGCCTAGTTAAATAAAGGTTAAATAAAAAGTCTATATGTATCTACTAGCCACAGATATAGGCAGTCTATAGCCACAGATAAAAATTTGTTCTATTATCTACTAGCCACAGATTGCCTGAGTTAAATAAAGCCACAGATAAATAGCCACAGATAAAGTCTATATGTATCTACTAGCCCAGATACAGATATGGGTATCTACTAGCCACAGATAATGAGTCTATGGGTATCTACTAGCCACAGATACCCAATGAGTCTATGGGTATCTACTAGCCACAGATACCCAATGAGTCTATATGTATCTACTAGCCACAGATACCCAATGAGTCTATGGGTATCTACTAGCCACAGATACCCAATGAGTCTATGGGTATCTACTAGCCACAGATACCCAATGAGTCTATGGGTATCTACTAGCCACAGATACCCAATGAGTCTATGGGTATCTGCTAGCCACAGATACCCAATGAGTCTATGGGTATCTACTAGCCACAGATACCCAATGAGTCTATATGTATCTACTAGCCACAGATACCCAATGAGTCTACATTCTTAACTTCCTTCATACTGGACACAGAGACATTAACATGGTATCCACGAGTTCATCATCCCTTTAATGATTTTGTTGCCATTTTATCTTGGCCTATTTAAATTAGGCTAATAGGCCTCTCCCACCAGTCACCAGGTGTTGTGAATTGGCATTGTGTTGTGAATGGCATGCCTGCACTGAGCGTCGCTCCCTTTTGTCTGCTCTATTGTCCGTGAATGAAATAAGCTCCCGTGGTTCTTCAGAGACTTTGTGAATTATTGATCCAGGTTTTTATTCATTCCAAGCGTCACTGTATACCGGCTTCTAGTGCTATGACGTCAGGGCCAGACCTCACGTTTTCCTTTCAAAGACGGAAGAGATTGTGGGTAAAATATCTGACTGACCACTTCTGCTGAAGAGATTGGTAATGGGTTAAGTCTGAACGTTCCACACTGAACAAGGATTTAACGAAGGTTTTCACTTTCCAATGACTGTGAAATGTCGTTTCTTAGTTTTTAATTTTTCTTTTAAACGTACTTTAGTTGAATACAGTTATTGTAAGTCCCTCTGGATAATTCCGCTGATATGTAGCCTAATGTCTGTGCTCATTTCTGTCTTTCAGTGTCTACTCCTGACCCCATCAATTATAGCTGCACTGACAGCACCTCCAGAATCTCCTTCCACTCTTTCACTACCAAACCTTCACTACCACTCCTTCACTACCAAACTTTCACTACCAGTCCTTCACTACCAAACCTTCACTACCACTCCTTCACTACCAAACCTTCACTACCAAACCTTCACTACCACTCCTTCACTACCAAACCTTCACTACCAAACCTTCACTACCAAATTTTCACTACCACTCCTTCACTACCAAACCTTCACTACCAAACATTCACTACCAAACCTTCACTACCACTCCTTCACTACCAAACCTTCACTACCCCTCATTCACTACCAAACCTTCACTACCAAACCTTCACTACCAATAGCATTCAGAATGCTAGTGGTATCCTGTCCCGGAGCTCTACGGACAATTCCTTTGACCTCGTGGCTTGGTCTTTGCTCTGTCAACTGTAGGACCTTATATATAGACAGGTGTGTTTCCAAATCATGTCCAATCAATTGAATTTATCACAGTTGGACTCCAATCAAGTTGTTGAAACATCTCAGGGATGATCAACGGAAACAGGATACACAAGAGGTCAATGTTGAGTCTCATAGCAAAGGCTCTGAATACTAATGTAAATAAGGTATTTATGTTTTACTTTAAATATATATATATATATTTGCCAAACATTTCTAAAAAAACAAAAACAAAAGTGTTTTTTGCTTTGTCATGATTGGGTAATTGTGATGTCATTATGGGGTATTGTGATGTCATTATGTGATATTGTGATGTCATTATTGGGTAATTCTGTGTAGATTGATGAGAGAGAGAAAAAGTAAAATAACAAAATGTGGAAAAAGTTGAGGGGTCTGAATACTTTCCCGGACGCGCATCACATCTATAGGCTAGCCTGCATCACATCTATGGCTACTTTCCCGGAAGCGCATCACATCTATAGGCTACTTTCCCGGACGCGCATCACATCTATAGGCTACTTTCCCAGCGCGCATCACATCTATAGGCTACTTTCCCGGACCGCATCACCTATAGGCTACTTTCCCGGATCTGCATCACATCTATAGGCTACTTTCCCGGACGCGCATCACATCTATAGGCTACTTTCCCGGACGCGCATCACATCTATAGGCTACTTTCCCGGACGCGCATCACATCTATAGGCTACTTTCCCGGACGCGCATCACATCTATAGGCTACTTTCCCGGACGCGCATCACATCTATAGGCTACTTTCCCGGACGCGCATCACATCTATAGGCTACGTTGAAATGGACATGCAAACAACAGCCTGTATAGAAGATGGACCTCCAGTGTCCGTCGAAGCGGTACGTTTGTAATCATTCAGCCGATCCTAAATCCCTCCCAACCCCTTCCCCTTGGCCCATCTGTTCAATGTTAACCCCCGATTGGCCCTAACTCTTCAATGTTAACCCCCGATTGGCCCTAACTCTTCAATGTTAACCCCCGATTGGCCCTAACTCTTCAATGTTAACCCCCGATTGGCCCTAACTCTTCAATGTTAACCCCCGATTGGCCCTAACTCTTCAATGTTAACCCCCGATTGGCCCTAACTCTTCAATGTTAACCCCCTATTGGCCCTAACTCTTCAATGTTAACCCCCGATTGGCCCTAACTCTTCAATGTTAACCCCCGATTGGCCCTAACTCTTCAATGTTAACCCCCGATTGGCCCTAACTCTTCAATGTTAACCCCCGATTGGCCCTAACTCTTCGATGTTAACCCCCGATTGGCCCTAACTAGGGTTCGATTGGCCCTAGGGATGTTAACCCCCGATTGGCCCTAACTCTTCGATGTTAACCCCCGATTGGCCCTAACTCTTCGATGTTAACCCCCGATTGGCCCTAACTCTTCGATGTTAACCCCCGATTGGCCCTAACTCTTCAATGTTAACCCCCGATTGGCCCTAACTCTTCAATGTATCTATTGCTTTGTAGTGGATATTCCCACATATTGGTTATATTATGCAAACACCGGAGGGACAGGGCCTAGGGGGAGAGGTAGGGAGTAGGGAGAGGTAGGGAGAGGTAGGGAGTGGATTGAGACTGATGTTCTGTAGGGATAGACAAATGACTTGGGAACTGTGCAGGTGGAGAGAGGTAGAGACTCAAACCCTTTGTCATTGGTAGGTAGGAGTAGGGGAGGTAGGGAGAGGTAGGAGAGAGGTAGGAGTAGGGAGAGGTAGGGAGTAGGGAGAGAGGAGGGAGTAGGGAGAGGTAGGGAGTAGGGGGAGGTAGGGAGTAGGGAGAGGTAGGGAGTAGGGAGAGGTAGGGAGTAGGGAGAGGTAGGGAGTAGGGAGAGGTAGGGAGAGGTAGGGAGTAGGGAGAGGTAGTGAGTAGGGAGAGGTAGGAGTAGGAGAGAGTAGGGAGTAGGGAGTAGGGAGAGGTAGGGATAGAGAGGTAGGGAACTAGGGAGAGGTAGGGAGAGTGAGTAGGGAGAGGTAGGAGTAGGAGAGGTAGGAGTAGGGGGAGGTAGGGAGTAGGGAGAGGTAGGGAGTAGGGAGAGGTAGGAGTAGGGAGAGGTAGGGTAGTAGGGAGAGGTAGGGAGTGGATTGAGAGGTAGGGAGACAGGAGAGGTACCCTTTGAGAGGTAGGGGGAGAGGTAGGGAGTAGGGAGAGGTAGGGAGTGGGGAGAGGTAGGGAGTGGGGAGAGGTAGTGAGTAGGGAGAGGTAGGGAGTGGGGAGAGTTCTAGTGAGTAGGGAGAGGTAGGAGACCCTTTGTATTGTTGAGTAGGGAGAGGTAGGGAGAGGTAGGGAGTAGGGAGAGGTAGGGAGAGGTAGTGAGTAGGGAGAGGTAGGGAGGGAGAGGTAGGGAGAGGGAGGTAGGGAGTGGATTGAGACCGATGTTCTGTATAGGATAGACACTGTTCCCGGTTAGTCCTCTCACTCAAACCCTTTGTCATTGGTAGGTAGGGAGTGGGAGAGGTAGAACAACAAACTTTTCTGACTGTTTTCCCATGTTAATTGGTTAGTTCTCTCTTAAAGGAGTAGGGAGAGGTAGGGAGTATAAGGAGAGGTATGTTAATTGGAGTAAAGGGAGAGGTAGGGAGTGGGAGGGTAGGGAGTAGGGAGTAGGAGAGGTAGTGAGTAGGGAGAGGTAGGGAGTGGATTGAGACCGATGTTCTGTATAGGATAGACACCGGTTAGTCCTCTCACTCAAACCCTTTGTCATTGTTCCGTCTTATGTTGTTTCCACCCCACATTTCCCAGGAATAATCTGCTCATGTTACTGAATGTGTCCAGAGTATTTTCACACGTCCTTATCAACAAATGCTGTGAAAAGTACATTACATGTCAAATATACATCAAATCAACAGAGTTAATGTTTTGGGATTCAGTCTTGTGTCGGGTGAACTGTTGTGTCCTCACCTTCGGGCTGATCATTTGATTATCTCTAAACTGTTCCCTTTGAATTGCTACCATCGTTATGCAAATACTTTTCATTTTTCTCCTGGGAGATACGTATCAATGTGGCCCGATCCATATAGGACAATTCCCACCAGGGCTAATTAGTCTGTGAACCCTCATACATTAAGAACAACAAACTTTTTTCTGACTGTTTTCCATGTTAATTGGTTAGTTCTCTCTTAAAGAAACGGAGGTCTATGGTGATAGGTGGGATGGGCTGAGGGGGTGGGATTAAAGAGCTGAGGTCTATGGTGATAGGTGGGATGGGCTGAGGGGGTGGGATTAAAGAACTGAGGTCTATGGTGATAGGTGGGATGGGCTGAGAGAGGTGGGATTAAAGAGCTGAGGTCTATGGTGATAGGTGGGATGGGCTGAGAGAGGTGGGATTAAACAGCTGAGGTCTATGGTGATAGGTGGGATGGGCTGAGAGAGGTGGGATTAAAGAGCTGAGGTCTATGGTGATAGGTGGGATGGGCTGAGAGAGGTGGGATTAAAGAGCTGAGGTCTATGGTGATAGGTGGGATGGGATGAGAGAGGTGGGATTAAAGAGCTGAGGTCTATGGTGATAGGTGGGATGGGCTGGGATGGGATGGGATGGGATAGGGGTGGGATTAAAAAAAAAAAATGTTAACCTTTATTTAACCAGGCAAGTCAGTTAAGAACAAATTCTTATTTTCAATGACGGCCTAGTGGGTTAACTGCCTGTTCAGGGGCAGAACGACAGATTTGTACCTTGTCAGGGGGTTTGAACTCGCAACCTTCCAGTTACTAGTCCAACGCTCTAACCACTAGGCTACCCTGCCGCCCCGGCAGATTAAAGAGCTGAGGTCTATGGTGATAGGTGGGATGGGCTGAGGGGGTGGGATTAAAGAGCTGAGGTCTATGGTGATAGGTTGGATGGGCTGAGAGAGGTGGGATTAAAGAGCTGAGGTCTATGGTGATAGGTGGGATGGGCTGAGAGAGGTGGGATTAAAGAGCTGAGGTCTATGGTGATAGGTGGGATTAAACAGCTGATGTTTATGGTGATAGGTGGGATGGGCTGAGAGAGGTGGGATTAAACAGCTGATGTCTATGGTGATAGGTGGGATTAAACAGCTGAGGTCTATGGTGATAGGTGGGGTGGGATTAAACAGGTCTGAGAGAGGTGGGATTAAACAGCTGATGTCTATGGTGATAGGTTGGAGCTGGGTCTATGGTGATAGGTGGGATTAAACAGCTGATGTCTATGGTGATAGGTGGGATGGGCTGAGAGAGGTGGGATTAAACAGCTGAGGTCTATGGTGATAGGTGGGATGGGCTGTGAGAGGTGGGATTAAACAGCTGAGGTCTATGGTGATAGGTGGGAGCTGAGGTCTGGTGAGAGGTGGGATTAAAGAGCTGAGGTCTATGGTGATAGGTGGGATGGGCTGGTGATAGGTGGGATTAAACAGCTGAGGTCTATGGTGATAGGTGGGATGGGCTGAGGGGGTAGGATTAAACAGCTGATGTCTATGGTGATAGGTGGGATGGGTCTGGTGAGAGGTGGGATTAAACAGCTGAGGTCTATGGTGATAGGTGGGATGGGCTGAGAGAGGTGGGATTAAACAGCTGATGTCTATGGTGATAGGTGGGATGGGCTGTGATAGGTGGGATTAAACAGCTGAGGTCTATGGTGATAGGTGGGATGGGCTGAGAGAGGTGGGATTAAACAGCTGAGGTCTATGGTGATAGGTGGGATTAAACAGCTGAGGTCTATGGTGATAGGTGGGATTAAACAGCTGAGGTCTATGGTGATAGGTGGGATTAAACAGCTGAGGTCTATGGTGATAGGTGGGATTAAACAGCTGAGGTCTATGGTGATAGGTGGGATTAAACAGCTGAGGTCTATGGTGATAGGTGGGATTAAACAGCTGAGGTCTATGGTGATAGGTGGGATTAAACAGCTGAGGTCTATGGTGATAGGTGGGATGGGTCTGTGATAGGTGGGATTAAACAGCTGAGGTCTATGGTGATAGGTGGGATGGGCTGTGAGAGGTGGGATTAAACAGCTGAGGTCTATGGTGATAGGTGGGATGGGCTGAGAGAGGTGGGATTAAACAGCTGAGGTCTATGGTGATAGGTGGGATTAAACAGCTGAGGTCTATGGTGATAGGTGGGATTAAACAGCTGAGGTCTATGGTGATAGGTGGGATTAAACAGCTGAGGTCTATGGTGATAGGTGGGATTAAACAGCTGAGGTCTATGGTGATAGGTGGGATTAAAGGGCTGAGGTCTATGGTGATAGGTGGGATTAAACAGCTGATGTCTATGGTGATAGGTGGGATTAAACAGCTGAGGTCTATGGTGATAGGTGGGATTAAACAGCTGATGTCTATGGTGATAGGTGGGATGGGCTGAGAGAGGTGGGATTAAACAGCTGATGTCTATGGTGATAGGTGGGATGGGCTGAGAGAGGTGGGATTAAACAGCTGAGGTCTATGGTGATAGGTGGGATGGGCTGAGAGAGGTGGGATTAAACAGCTGATGTCTATGGTGATAGGTGGGATTAAACAGCTGAGGTCTATGGTGATAGGTGGGATTAAACAGCTGATGTCTATGGTGATAGGTGGGATTAAACAGCTGATGTCTATGGTGATAGGTGTGGGATTAAACAGCTGATGTCTATGGTGATAGGTGGGATGGGCTGAGAGAGGTGGGATTAAACAGCTGATGTCTATGGTGATAGGTGGGATGGGCTGAGAGAGGTGGGATTAAACAGCTGAGGTCTATGGTGATAGGTGGGATGGGCTGAGAGAGGTGGGATTAAACAGCTGAGGTCTATGGTGATAGGTGGGATGGGCTGAGAGAGGTGGGATTAAACAGCTGAGGTCTATGGTGATAGGTGGGATGGGCTGAGAGAGGTGGGATTAAACAGCTGATGTCTATGGTGATAGGTGGGATGGGCTGAGAGAGGTGGGATTAAACAGCTGAGGTCTATGGTGATAGGTGGGATGGGCTGAGGGGGTGGGATTAAACAGCTGATGTCTATGGTGATAGGTGGGATGGGCTGAGAGTCTATGGGTAGGGGATTAAACAGCTGATGTCTATGGTGATAGGTGGGATTAAACAGCTGATGTCTATGGTGAGGTGGGATGGGCTGAGGGGTGGGATTAAACATCTGATGTCTATGGTGATAGGTGGGATGGGCTGAGAGGGTGGGATTAAACAGCTGAGGTCTATGGTGATAGGTGGGATGGGCTGAGGGGGTGGGATTAAACAGCTGATGTCTATGGTGATAGGTGGGATGGGCTAAGGGGGTGGGATTAAACAGCTGATGTCTATGGTGATAGGTGGGATTAAACAGCTGATGTCTATGGTGATAGGTGGGATTAAACAGTTGATGTTTGGTAATGTATTAGTGTTATGTGACTGCTTTATACAAAACATGTCAAATATGCATTTAAAAGGTCAAATGTAAAATATCTGTACAGTACCAGTCTAAAGTTTGGATACAACTTCTCAATCCAGGTTTTTTCTTAATGTTGTACTATTTTCTGTTTTCTGTATAATAATAGTGAAGATGTTTGAAGACTTTTATGTTTTTCTTAATGTTGTACTATTTTCTACATTGTATAATAATAGTGAAGATGTTGGGAGACTTTTATGTTTTTCTTAATGTTGTACTATTTTCTACATTGTATAATAATAGTGAAGATGTTGGGAGACTTTTATGTTTTTCTTTTCCTGTTGATAATGAATGTGTTATTTATTATCAAACTGTATTTCTTAACAGTTTTTTTCTTTTCTAAGGGTATTCACTTACAATTTGACATGGATACTGTACCTGTAACCAAAACAAATTATAAAACAAATGAAGGATTTAACCGACTGGCACCCGGGCTAGCAGGACAACCTCTCACCTATAAAAGATCGTTACTTAAGATATTATTTCTGGTTTACAGTTTTTAATTCAGTCATGCTTCTTTGTATTGCCCCCTTATGGAAACAAGGCCCCTTCATTACAGACGTAGAGGCTCAACTGGTTTTCATTTAGAGACTGAAACCGTGACGTGAGAGTTTGGATTCAGGCTAGTAATTTTTGCTCTGTTGTGACAGAAACCTATAAGTCTTCAACACGGTAATTTGTAAAAAGGACACAGAGATAGGGGCCTACCTGAACAACGAGCAAGCAATCGTTGTTACCTGTCTGTGTCATCGAAACCAGTTCCACACTGTTGCTCCTCTTTCTTTCTGCCAGCTACTTAAAGCTGTTCTCGCCTCTCATACACTTGGAGACGAAATATTGACTTTCCATTGCAGCCAGCAAATGTTAAAAGAATATATTAATTAGGAAGAAAATCAAACTACAAATGCATGGATACTGGAGTGTTTTTGTCTACAGTTATTTTTTGAAATGTGTCCTATTTAATGCAAGGCCCTCATGCACTGTGTTGACATTATGGATTTCCCCCACTCATATTTATATAAATAAATGTTGCCCAGAAAGAATGTTGACGTTATGATCTGACCAAATACAGAGCATCGTTTCCAAATCAAACAGCTCAACCTTCATAGCTTGGGGTTTTAACAGATTATATTGACAAGATATTCGAGTGACCGCTCTAACAATGGAAATTACATGTCCTCAAAGATGCGAAGGCAGGCAGGAGGAGGCGAGATCAGGTGTGACCATTCTATCCAATGAGAGGGCTGATATGTATGTCAACAAGGCACACCTGTTAATTGAAACAATCAATCAATCAAATGTATTTATAAAGTCCTTCTTACATCAGCTGATGTCACAAAGTGCTGTACAGAAACCCAGCCTAAAACCCCCAAACAGCATTAAAGGCAGGCGAACAAGCACGGTGGCTAGGAAAAACTCCCTCGAAACCTAGAGAGGATCCAAGCTGTGAGGGGTGGCCAGTCCTCTTCTGGCTGTGCCGGGTGGAGATTATAACAGAACATGGCCAAGATGTTCAAATGTTCATAGATGACCAGCAGGGTCAGATAATAATAATCACAGTGGTTGTCGAGGGTGCAACATGTCAGCAGCTCAGGAGTAAATGTCAGTTGGCTTTTCACAGCCGATCATTAAGAGTATCTCTACCACTCCTGCTGTCTCTAGAGAGTTGAAAACAGCAGGTCTGGGACAGGTAGCACGTCCGGTGAACAGGTCAGGGTTCAATAGCCGCAGGCAGAACAGTTGAAACTGGAGCAGCAGCACGACCAGGTGGACTGGGGACAGCAAGGAGTCATCATGCCAGGTAGTCCTGAGCCATGGTCCTAAGGCTCAGGTCCTCCGAGAGAGAGAAAGAGAGAACGAGAGAGAATTAGAGAGAGCATACTGAAATTAACACAGGACACCGGATAAGACAGGAGAAATACTACAGATATATCAGACTGACCCAAGCCCCCCGACACAAACTACTGCAGCATAAACACTGGAGGCTGAGACAGGAGGGGTCAGGAGACACTGTGGCCCCATCCGATGATACCCCCGGACAGGGCCAAACAGGAAGGATATAACCCCACCCACTTTGCCAAAGCACAGCCCCCACACCACTAGAGGGATATCTTCAACCACCAACTTACTAGGCAGGCAGAGTATAGCCCACGAAGATCTCCGCCACGGCACAAACCCGAGGGGGGGCGCCGCCAACACAGACAGGAAGATCATGTCAGTGTCTGAAATGCATTCCAGGTGACTACCTCAGGAAGCTGGTTGAGAGAATACCAAGAGTGTGCAAAGCTGTCATCAAGGCAAAGGGGTGGCTACTTTGAAAAATCTCAAATATAAAATCTATTTAGATTTGTTTAACACTTTTTGGGGGTTACTACATGAATCCATATGCGTTATTTTATAGTTTTGATGTCTTCACTATTATTCTACAATGTGGAAAATAGTGAAAATGTTTTTTTTTGTCTTCATCAAATTGGTAGGCCTTTCTTTACTAGTCGTGTGTATAGCCATCTGTAGCACGGGCACATATTTACTTTGCTCCCCAAACATCTTTGTGGCTATGTGTGAGTCCAAATCTATCAATCAGTGCATTCATTACAACCTAATCACTACTAAAGTTTTATTTGATCACATAATCCTCACGTTGCAAAATTATAAATAATATTTTTTTGTTGTCCAAATTCAACAATCTCAGCAAAAAAAAAAGACTTTTCGCATATCTGCAATCTCATTGGCTAGAATGGTCCCGCCTACTTTCCATCCTTGAGGACTTGTATTTTAATTATTCCAGTGGTCCCTCGACTATCTTGACAATATAATAGAACATCACTGTCTGGTCAATATAATAGATCATCACTGTCTGGTCAATATAATAGATCATCTCTGTCTGGTCAATATAATAGATCATCACTGTCTGGTCAATATAATAGATCATCACTGTCTGGTCAATATAATAGATCATCTCTGTCTGGTCAATATAATAGATCATCACTGTCTGATCAATATAATAGATCATCACTGTCTGGTCAATATAATAGATCATCACTGTCTGGTCAATATAATAGATCATCACTGTCTGGTCAATATAATAGATCATCTCTGTCTGGTCAATATAATAGATCATCACTGTCTGATCAATATAATAGATCATCACTGTCTGGTCAATATAATAGATCATCACTGTCTGGTCAATATAATAGATCATCACTGTCTGGTCAATATAATAGATCATCTCTGTCTGGTCAATATAATAGATCATCACTGTCTGATCAATATAATAGATCATCACTGTCTGGTCAATATAATAGATCATCACTGTCTGGAATGCTATACCCCGCCCCCAAGACGGCTGTGCTCCTCCCCTTCCCGCACACTCACCTGTCACTCAGCTGCTCTCTCTGGCTCCTTCCCTAACTGTCTTCGGTCTGCGCTGCCCGATGTCAACAGCGACCACAGTAGCAACGTATATAATATATATTATATATATATATATATATATGCATTTACATACCACTTTAATACCAACACAGAAAGTACCGTAACTTCCGTTCGCTCTGGTATCAACATAGGAGGCTACGTGTCGCCTTGGCCATTAGAGCTACGGACCAGTCGTCCACCTGCTGCGGAGCAAAGTTCGGACAGACTGACTGCTGTTCAGAACATTTGAACAGATACTTTGTTGATTGTTGCAGTGCAATAAAAGTGTTTTGGACTGAAACGAAGAGAAAAACCTTTGTCAACAGTGTGCCGTCCGTAGAAGACAAGAGAGCGGTGACTGAGCTTGTTCAGCGTTGCGCAGGTAAGGTAACTATAGTTGGACTGTTTTATATGAACTTTCTATACCTAACCCCCATTTTCCACAGTTGTAGGTCTATTGCATGTTTCTGGAATGAATACGATAACGTCACACATTTCCAATTTAAGGAAGGAATTTATTCATAATGCCCCCCTCCACAATTTATATGTATGTTAGTAGCCTCGGTTTTTAGGCTGTTTCAGGCTAGTGATTTAACCTGAAAATATAATATACAAATGGTATTGTTGTCGAAAATGAACACTTCTGTGCTAGTTCATTGGATGGTTGATTGTTGATGTAGGAGCTATTATGAGTTAACTTATATTTATTACATCACTTCAATATAAAACCACATTATTACCTGAGACCAGTACATTATCACCTGAGACCAGTACATTATCACCTGAGACCAGTGACTGTTGTCTTTATGACATTATCACCTGAGTCCAGTACATTATCACCTGAGACCAGTACATTATCACCTGAGTCCAGTACATTATCACCTGAGACCAGTACATTATCACCTGAGACCAGTACATTATCACCTGAGTCCAGTGACAGTTGTGTTTATGACATTATCACCTGAGTCCAGTGACTGTTGTGTGTATGACATTATCACCGGAGTCCAGTACATTATCACCTGAGTCCAGTACATTATTACCTGAGACCAGTACATTATCACCTGAGACCAGTGACTGTTGTCTTTATGACATTATCACCTGAGTCCAGTACATTATCACCGGAGTCCAGTACATTATCACCTGAGTCCAGTACATTATCACCTGAGACCAGTACATTATCACCTGAGACCAGTACATTATCACCTGAGTCCAGTGACAGTTGTGTTTATGACATTATCACCTGAGTCCAGTGACTGTTGTGTTTATGACATTATCACCGGAGTCCAGTACATTATCACCTGAGTCCAGTACATTATTACCTGAGACCAGTACATTATCACCTGAGTCCAGTGACTGTTGTCTTTATGACATTATCACCTGAGTCCAGTGACTGTTGTCTTTATGACATTATCACCTGAGTCCAGTGACTGTTGTCTTTATGGCATTATCACATTAGTCCAGTACATTATTACCTGAGTCTAGTACATTATTACCTGAGTCCAGTGACTGTTGTCTTTATGACATTATCACCCGAGTCCAGTACATTATCACCCGAGTCCAGTACATTATTACCTGAATCCAGTACATTATCACCTGAGCCCAGTGACTGTTGTCTTTATGACATTATCACCTGAGTCCAGTACATTATCACCTGAGCCCAGTGACTGTTGTCTCTATGACATTATCACCTGAGTCCAGTGACTGTTGTCTTTATGACATTATCACCTGAGTCCAGTGACTGTTGTCTTTATGGCATTATCACATTAGTCCAGTACATTATTACCTGAGTCTAGTACATTATTACCTGAGTCCAGTGACTGTTGTCTTTATGACATTATCACCCGAGTCCAGTACATTATCACCCGAGTCCAGTACATTATTACCTGAATCCAGTACATTATCACCTGAGCCCAGTGACTGTTGTCTTTATGACATTATCACCTGAGTCCAGTACATTATCACCTGAGCCCAGTGACTGTTGTCTCTATGACATTATCACCTGAGTCCAGTGACTGTTGTCTTTATGACATTATCACCTGAGTCCAGTGACTGTTGTCTTTATGACATTATCACCTGAGTCCAGTACATTATTACCTGCGTCTAGTACATTATCACGTGAGTCCAGTGACTGTTGTCTTTATGACATTATCACCTGAGTCCAGTGACTGTTGTCTTTATGACATTATCACCTGACACATTTACATTACATTTACATTTAAGTCATTTAGCATCGCTCTTACCAGAGACCTTACATGGTGCATCACCTTATGAGTCCAGTGGAACAGCCATTATCACCTAGTGCATCTGACTTTTGTGTTTATGAATTATCACCTGAGCCCAGTGACTGTATGTCTTTGAAGACATTATCAGGTGGTGATTGACTCCGCTGTCCTGGCGTCGTGAGGAGTTTGTTCCACCCGAGCCCAGTGACTGCTGTCTTTATGAGTTTGTTATCCTGAGTCCAGTACAGTTATGACTGGGCTGAGCCCAGTGACTGTACTTGTCTTTAGGGACATTAGGCCAGGTGGAGCCCAGTGCCCTTGTTTGGGTTTAGGGCATGATCAGAGCCTGAGTCCAGTACATTATCACCTGAGTCCAGTGACCATGGTCTTTATGACATTATCAACTGAAGCCCAGTGAGCGGGGTGTCGTTATGACTTGGGAATTATCACCTGACGGGCTCCGTTCTGGATGAGTTGTAGGGGTTTATCACAGGCAGGGAGCCCAGCCAACAGCATGCAGTAATCAAGACGGGAGATGACCAGTGCCTGTTAGGTCTTTATGACTTCCTGTGTGAGGCAGGGTCAGATTGCGGATGTTGTATTGAGCATTGACAGGTCGGGACACTCTCTTTGATGTTAGTTGAGAACGACAGTGGTGTTGTCCAGGATCACGCCAAGGTTCTTAGCGCTCTGGGAGGAGGACACAATGGAGTTGTCACCTGATGTCCAGATCATTATTACGGGCAGTCTCCCCGGGAGGAAGATTATCCGTCTTGCTGAGGTTCAGTGACTGTTGTCTTTATGACATTATCACCTGAGTCCAGACATTATTACCTGGTCTAGTACATTATCACCTGAGTCCAGTGACTGTTGTCTTTATGACATTATCACCTGAGTCCAGTGACTGTTGTCTTTATGACTTGGTGTATCACCTGAACAGAGGGCCAGTACATTATTACCTGAGTTCAGTGAGCGCGTTGTGTTTATGACATTATCGCCTGACGCCAGTACATTATCACCTGACCTGTCAGTACATTATCACGTGAGTCCAGTACATCATCACCTGAGAGGGTACATTAGGATCTGATGGTTCACAGTATCACCGGAGTCCAGTGACTGATTGGTTTATGACAGGATCAGCAGAGGAGCCCAGTGACTGTTGTCTTTAGTGACATTATCGCCTCCGTGATACAGAGAAGAGCAGTCTCAGTTGAATGACTAGTCTTGAAACCTGACTAGACACCAGTACATTATTACCTGAGTTCAGTGACGGTTGTGTTTATGACATTATCACTTGAGTCCAGTACATTATCACCTGAGTCCAGTACATTATCACCTGAGTCCAGTACATTATCACCTGAGTCCAGTACATCATCACCTGAGTCCAGTACATCATCACCTGAGACCGGTACATTATCACCTGAGTCCAGTACATTATCACCTGAGTCCAGTGACTGTTGTGTTTATGACATTATCACCTGAGCCCAGTGACTGTTGTCTTTATGACATTATCACCTGAGTCCAGTACATTATCACCTGAGTCCAGTACATTATCACCCGAGCCCAGTGACTGTTGTCTTTATGACATTATCACCTGAGTCCAGATTATTGTTATTGACTTGACAGGTCTAAATCTCTTTGTTTGTGTGTGTGTGTGTGTGTGTGTGTGTGTGTGTGTGTGTGATGCTTACCCTATGCTTCCCGGCCGAAACAGTTAGCGTATATATTATGACAACATTTTGTGACATTGCGTTTTTGTCTTCGGCAGGTGTCGTCGGTTATTCGTACACACGTTTTATTGTTTGGAGACAAACCCAAGTCTATGCCCTTTTGTCAGTGATACTCCTAGTAGGAGCGTTGTTTTGTAGTTCAACGAGAGATCACTAGTTTTCATGCACCAAAAATTTTAGCTCGATGTAAAATTACGAGATTTAAGACCTCCTTGGCAAACGTCTAAATTGAATTACAGATTAATTGATTTATCTTAGATTGAGACTACTTGGAAAAAAAGTGTTTCTGGCTATGTTGTTGCTACGGTGGCTCAAGAGGGACAAACAACAGGAATATTGCCGTTTTTCTTCATTTTTTCCTCTGTTTTTCGAGTGAAGGACTTTAGTAACTATGTTCTCTTCGCCAAGTTCTGCTAGGAACAAACCGAACCGGTGTATGCTGTGATCATCATGCGGCAGGGTAGCCTAGTGGGTAGAGCGGTGGGCCAGTGACCGGAAGGTTGCAAGATCAAATCCCTGCGCTGACAAGGTAAAAATCTGTCGTTCTGCCCCTGAACAAGGCAGTTAACCCACTGTTCCCCTGAACAAGGCAGTTAACCCCACTGTTCCCCTGAACAAGGCAGTTAACCCCACTGTTCCCCTGAAAAGGCAGTTAACCCCACTGTTCCCCTGAACAAGGCAGTTAACCCACTGTTCCCCTGAACAAGGCAGTTAACCCACTGTTCCCCTGAACAAGGCAGTTAACCCACTGTTCCCCTGAACAAGGCAGTTAACCCACTGTTCCCCTGAACAAGGCAGTTAACCCACTGTTCCCCTGAACAAGGCAGTTAACCCACTGTTCCCCTGAACAAGGCAGTTAACCCACTGTTCCCCTGAACAAGGCAGTTAACCCACTGTTCCCCTGAACAAGGCAGTTAACCCACTGTTCCCCTAAACAAGGCAGTTAACCCACTGTTCCCCTGAACAAGGCAGTTAACCCACTGTTCCCCTGAACAAGCCAGTTAACCCACTGTTCCCCTGAACCAGGCAGTTAACCCACTGTTCCCCTGAACAAGGCAGTTAACCCACTGTTCCCTAAACAAGGCAGTTAACCCACTGTTCCCCTGAACAAGGCAGTTAACCCACTGTTCCCTGAACAAGGCAGTTAACCCACTGTTCCCTGAACAAGGCAGTTAACCCACTGTTCCCTGAACAAGGCAGTTAACCCACTGTTCCCCTGAACAAGGCAGTTAACCCACTGTTCCCTGAACAAGGCAGTTAACCCACTGTTCCCTGAACAAGGCAGTTAACCCACTGTTCCCCTGAACAAGGCAGTTAACCCACTGTTCCCTGAATAAGGCAGTTAACCCACTGTTCCCCTGAACAAGGCAGTTAACCCACTGTTCCCCTGAACAAGGCAGTTAACCCACTGTTCCCCTGAACAAGGCAGTTAACCCACTGTTCCCTAAACAAGGCAGTTAACCCACTGTGCCCCTAAACAAGGCAGTTAACCCACTGTTCCCCTGAACAAGGCCAGTTAACCCACTGTTCCCTGAACAAGGCAGTTAACCCACTGTTCCCTGAACAAGGCAGTTAACCCACTGTTCCCCTGAACAAGGCAGTTAACCCACTGTTCCCCTGCCAACATTGTAAAATAAGTTAACCCACTGTTCCCTGAACAAGGCAGTTAACCCACTGTTCCTTTGAACAAGGCAGTTAACCCACTGTTCCTGAACAAGGCAGTTAACCCACTGTTCCTTTGAACAAGGCAGTTAACCCACTGTGCCCCTGAGGTTACAAGGTCACTTTTAACCCACTGTGTCCCCTGAACAAGGTCAGTTAACCCACTGTGTCACTTTGAACAAGGCAGTTAACCCACTGTGCCCATCTGAACAAGGCAGTTAACCCACTGTTCCCCTGAACAAGGCTCAGTTAACCCACTGGAATGTTGAACAAGGCAGTTAACCCACTGTTCCCCTGAACAAGGCAGTTAACCCACTGATTCATCCCTGAACAAGGTTGGTTAACCCACTGATTCATCCATCTGGAACAAGGAGTTAATATACTGTTCATCCCTGAACAAGGCAGTTGGCCCCACTGTTCCATCTGAAACAAGGCAGTTGGCTAATATACTGATTCATCCATCTGGAATGTTACAATGAGTTGGCTAACCCACTGATTCATCCATCTGGAAACAAGGTTGGTTAATATACTGATTCATCCATCTGAACAAAGGCATTTAACCCACTGATCCCCTGAACAAGGCAGTTAACCCATCTGATCCCCTGAACATGAGGCAGTTAACCCATCTGGAATCCCCTGAACAAGGCTCAATATAAGATTAACCCATCTGTTAGCAATATGAGTTGGCCATCATGATTTGTCCATAAGAATTTGTTCTTAATACTTGGCTCATTTAATAAAGGTTAAATAAATCTAGGTTGTAGGTTAAATGTAGGTTACTTTATAGGTCACTTTCAGGTCACTTTGAATCACTTTGTAGGTTACTTTGTAGGTCACTTTGTAGGTCACTTTGTAGGTCATTTGGAATGTTAGGTCACTTTGAGTTGGCTCAATAGGTCATTCATCCATCTGGTTAATGTAGGTCAATTTGTTAGGTCAATTTGTAGGTCAGTTGGCTCAATATTTGTAGGTCACTTTGTAGGTCAGTTGGCTCAATATTGATTCATCCATCTAGGTCAATTTGAGTTGGTCATGATTCATCCATCTGGAAGGTTACTTGAGTTGGCTCAATATAATAGGTCATCTGGAATTTGTAGGTTACTTTGTTAGATTCATCCATACAATATGAGTTGGCTCAATATAGTGAACCAGCCATCTTGAATGTTAGCAATATGAGTTGGCTCAATATAATGATTCATCCATCTGGAATGTTAGCAATATGAGTTGGCTCAATATAATGATTCATCCATCTGGAATGTTAGCAATATGAGTTGGCTCAATATAATGATTCATCCATCTGGAATGTTAGCAATATGAGTTGGCTCAATATAATGATTCATCCATCTGGAATGTTAGCAATATGAGTTGGCTCAATATAATGATTCATCCATCTGGAATGTTAGCAATATGAGTTGGCTCAATATAATGATTCATCCATCTGGAATGTTAGCAATATGAGTTGGCTCAATATAATGATTCAGCCATCTGGAATGTTAGCAATATGAGTTGGCTCAATATAATGATTCAGCCATCTGGAATGTTAGCAATATGAGTTGGCTCAATATAATGATTCAGCCATCTGGAATGTTAGCAATATGAGTTGGCTCAATATAATGATTCAGCCATCTGGAATGTTAGCCATATGAGTTGGCTCAATATAATGATTCAGCCATCTGGAATGTTAGCAATATGAGTTGGCTCAATATAATGATTCATCCATCTGGAATGTTAGCAATATGAGTTGGCTCAATATAATGATTCATCCATCTGGAATGTTAGCAATATGAGTTGGCTCAATATAATGATTCATCCATCTGGAATGTTAGCAATATGAGTTGGCTCAATATAATGATTCATCCATCTGGAATGTTAGCAATATGAGTTGGCTCAATATAATGATTCATCCATCTGGAATGTTAGCAATATGAGTTGGCGCAATATAATGATTCATCCATCTGGAATGTTAGCAATATGAGTTGGCTCAATATAATGATTCATCCATCTGGAATGTTAGCAATATGAGTTGGGTTGGTTTCTGTGCCATATGAGGCTGATTCAGAGCTGTCTCGTCTGATTATCTAATGACAGTACTGTATTGTTTCTGGTGCATACCACAACCACACACCCTCCGATGAGCCTTCTGAAACTCCACACCTCATCTATTGTTGTGGTGTTTGTTCACGTCATCTTATGTTTGGTGTCGTTGCCTTGACAACACCCTTAGCCTCGGTACCTGTTCAATGATAAGGCTTGGAACCGGAAATTAATGTTACAAATATGACGTTTTAGAGACGTCTCTTGTCACAGGGACACGGAGACGATGCTCTTTATAGGAGCTACCTAATAAGGAGCAGAAAAACAAAACTGAATGTTAAAATCTGAATTTAATACATTTTTTTTATTATGAAATAATAACTGGGATAAAAACAAGTATAGAAATGTCTCTGGTCAAAATACACATAAAATAGATCAGCCATAAATAATACTATATTATTTCACAACCAAAACAAGGTTTATCTGAGGGGAGGAGGAAAAATGTTCAACTGAATGGGAAGGAGAGGATGGGTTCTATATTAATATGTTCAGTCTGAGGGGAAGGAGAGGATGGGTTCTATATTAATATGTTCAGTCTGAGGGGAAGGAGAGGATGGGTTCTATATTAATATGTTCAGTCTGGATGGGAAGGAGAGGATGGGTTCTATATTAATATGTTCAGTCTGAGGGAAGGAGAGGGATGGGTTCTATATTAATATGTTCAGTCTGAGGAAGGAGAGGATGGGTTCTATATTAATATGTTCAGTCGGAGGGAAGGAGAGGATGGGTTCTATATTAATATGTTCAGTCTGAGGGGAGGAGAGGATGGGTTCTATATTAATATGTTCAGTCTGGGGAAGGAGAGGATGGGTTCTATATTAATATGTTCAGTCTGAGGGAAGGAGAGGATGGGTTCTATAGGGGGGAGATGAATGGGAAGGAGGGATGGGGGGGAGAGAGAGATGGGGATAGAGAGAGATGGGGATAGAGAGAGATGGGTTCTATATTAATATGAGAGAGAGAGAGGGGGGAAGGAGAGAGATGGGTTCGGGAGAGATGGGGGGAGATAGAGAGAGAGAAATGTTCAGGGAGAGGATGGGTTCTATATTAATATGTTCAGAGGAGAGAGAGATGGGTGCAGCTCTTCAGGATGGGTTGTTCAGTCAGGGAGAGAATGGGTTCTATATTAATCATTCAGTCTGAGGGAAGGAGAGGATGGGTTCTATATTAATATGTTCAGTCTGAGAGGATGGGTTCTATATTAATATGTTCAGTCTGAGGGGAAGGAGAGGATGGGTTCTATATTAATATGTTCAGTCTGAGGGGAAGGAGAGGATGGGTTCTATATTAATATGTTCAGTCTGAGGGGAAGGAGAGGATGGGTTCTATATTAATATGTTCAGTCTGAGGGGAAGGAGAGGATGGGTTCTATATTAATATGTTCAGTCTGAGGGGAAGGAGAGGATGGGTTCTATATTAATATGTTCAGTCTGAGGGGAAGGAGAGGATGGGTTCTATATTAATATGTTCAGTCTGAGGGGAAGGAGAGGATGGGTTCTATATTAATATGTTCAGTCTGAGGGGAAGGAGAGGATGGGTTCTATATTTATATGTTCAGTCTGAGGGGAAGGAGAGGATGGGTTCTATATTAATATGTTCAGTCTGAGGGGAAGGAGAGGATGGGTTCTATATTTATCTGTTCAGTCTGAGGGGACGGAGAGGATGGGTTCTATATTTATCTGTTCAGTCGGAGGGGAAGGGTCTATCCCTGTTATGAGTGAAGAGGAGTGTCTAGATAAAACTGATGCCAGAGATGTGAGAGCAGTGGACTGGTGGGCAGCGAGGCCAGACAGGCTGCCAACTCTGGCTCGCGTTGCTCCTCTTTACTTGTGGCTTCACATCTGTAGATGTTGAGGAACTATTGTCACAGTACCAGAACCTGTTAACTCGGAACAGGAGAGAAGAAGAGAGATGCTTCCTGTTTCCAAGTTCAACATCAGTGCTGAAGAATGAACTCTCACACGGACTCACTCCTCACCCTCACTCCTCACCCTGCCCTGCTCTAAACATTGGACTGGACAGCACAGCTCTCTTCCCTCTCTCTCTCCCTCGCTCTCTCCCTCTCTCTCTCCCTCGCTCTCTCCCTCGCTCTCTCCCTCTCTCTCTCCCTCTCTCTCCCTCGCTCGCTCTCTCCCTCTCTTGTTCTCTCTCTGTTACAATTACTGTTGGTCATACTTACATTTTAAAGTGTATTGTACAGTGGGGCACTTAAAAAGATGAGAGAGAGGCCTGTAATTTTCATCATAGGTACACTTCAACTATGACAGACAAAATGAGAAAAAAAAAATATCCAGAAAATCACTTTGTAGGATTTTTAATGAATTGATTTGTAAATTATGGTGGAAAATAAGTATTTAGTATAGGCCTCGTCTTTTTAAGTGGGAGAACTTGCACAATTGGTGGTTTACTGAATACTTTTTTTGCCCCACTGTATATTGTAGGGAGGTGAGCAGGTTGCAAAGCTATTGGAATGTTCTGGAATGTTCTGGAATGTTCTGGAATGTTCTAGGCAGTATTGTGCTGAACAGGTATGAAGGAAATGACGTTGGGCCAGTTACATTCCTGTCTACACCTCTTTCAGGTTTAGTTTGTTTATCTGGTGACCTGATTGACTCTTCAAACTCTAGTGATTCTAATCCAGACATTAAGTTATCAGGGTATTATAGTGTTACATTTATTTTTTGTGAATTAAATTTGTGGATCTTAGTTTCTACGTACAAAAACATGATGTTTTACTGAGTTCAAGTTTACGGTCTGAGTTGTGTAGGCTACATTCCATTCATTTTTTAAAAACCTTTATTTAACTAAACATGTCAAATTAAGAACCAATTCTTATTTACAATGAAAAACCTACTCTAGGAACAGTGGGTTAACTGCCTTGTTCATTGGGCAGAACGACAGATTTTTACCTTGTCAGCTCAGGGATTCGATCTGGCAACCTTTCGGTTACTGGTCCAACGCTCTAACCACTAGGCTACCTGCTGCCCCAATATTACTAAAAGTATGTGGACACCCCTTCAAATGAGTGGATTCTGCTATTTAACCCGTTGCTGACAGGTGTATAAAATCGAGCACACAGTGATGCAATCTCCATAGACAAACATTGGCAATAGACATTGGCCCTGAAGAGCTCAGTGACTTTCAACTGTCATAGGATGCCGCCTTTCAAACAAGTCACTTCGTCAAATTTCTGCCCTGCTAGAGCTGTCAACTGTAGGTGCTGTTATTGTGAAGTGGAAACATCTAGGAGCAACAACGGCTCAGCCGCGAAGTGGTAGGCCGCACAAGCTCACGGAACGGGACCGCCGAGTGCTGTAGTGCGTTAAAATCGCCTGTCCTCGGTTTGCAACCCCTCACTACCGAGTTCCAAACTGCCTCTGGAAGCAACGATAGCACAATAACTGTTCATTAAGAGCTTCATGAAGTGGGTTTCCATGGCCGAGCAGCCGCACACACGCCTAACATCAAGCGCCGGCTGGAGTGGTGTAAAGCTCGCCGCCATTGGACTCTGGAGTAGTGGAAACGCGTTCTCTGGAGTGATGAATCACGCTTCACCATCTGGGACAGATCTGGGTTTGGCAGATGCCAGGAGAACTACCTGCCCAAATGCATAGTGCCAACTGTAAAGTTTAGTGGAGGAGGTGTAATGGTCTGGGGCTGTTTTTCATGGTCCTGGCTAGGCCCCTTAGTTCCAGTGAAGGGAAATCTTAACGCTACAGCATACAATTACATTCTAGACGATTTTGTGCTTCTAACTTTGTGGCAACAGTTTGGGGAAGGCCCTTTCCTGTTTCAGCATGACAATGCCCCCGTGCACAAAGCGAGGTCCGTACAGAAATAGTTTGTCAAGATCGGTGTGGAAGAACTTGACTGGCCTGCACAGAGCCCTGACCTCAACCCCATCAAACAGCTTTGGGATGATTTGGAACTCCGAATGCGAGCCAGGCCTAATCGCCCAACATCAATGCCAGACCTCACTAAAGCTCATGGCTGAATGGAAGCAAGTCCCCGCAGCAATGTTCCAACATCTAGTGGAAATCCTTCCCAGAAGAGTGGATGCTGTTATAGCAGCAAAGGGGGGACCAACTCCATATTAACGACCATGATTTAGGAATGTGATGTTCGATGAGCAGGTGTCCACATACTTTTACCATGTAGTGAATATCATTCAGGCAGAAAAGAGTTGACTTCCCACAGAATGTCTCTCTCTGTCTCTGTCTCCGTCTCTCTCTCTCTCTCTCTCTCTCTCTGTCTCTCCCTCTGTCTCTCCCTCTCTCTCTCTCTGTCTCTCTCTCTCTCTCTGTCTCTCTCTCTCTGTCTCTCTCTCTCTGTCTCTCTCAAACGTCTAATTCAAGACACTTTATTACACTGTTTGTCTTATATTTATTTATTCATTAATTAATTGACTTACTGTTTTCATATCTGTTTTACATTGTTTGTACAGAAAGAAAAGTTTAAAATGTTCTACATCTGAAGTTAGATGGCGTCATGTCGTTTTAAAAAGGTGACCTTTATTTCAACTGCATGAGGTAAACTGAAAGCTTTATGCCTAAAACGGAAAGAAATAATCTGTGTGAAAACCTCCCATAACCAAATATAGCTAGCTAGCCAACATCGGTGTGCAAAGCTCTGAAAAAAAGACATTAGCATTGTTGTTAGCAATGCTACAAAAAGGTAGCATGTCGTTGGCTCTCTTATTGGCACAATGGAGCGGCAGGTAGCCTAGGGGTTAAGAGCATTGGTCCAGTAACCATAAGGTCACCGGTTCTAATCCCCAAGCCTTTAAAATATGCTGTTCTGCCCAACAACAAGCGCTCCCTGTGTTTCCTGGATGTCAGTTAAGGCAGCCCCCTGCACCGCTGTGAGTCAGGAAGGGTTGGTTTAAATGCGCAAAAATACATTCAGTTGTGCAACTGACTAAGTATCCCTTTTCCCTTCCCTATGAATGTAATAAACTGTTGCACCTGAAAACATATTCAGCCCAATGTTTAGATCTTGAGCTAGGTCGGTCGAGGGCAAGAAATAGTGGTTTTTCAATATGCTAACGACCCTGTTAAACATCTGGTATGTGGTTGTCAGTGACGGCTGAACGGATTGGGACAAGAGGCGGGGAATGTGTTGTGTATCTCCTGTGAACAACCAAAAAGAGCCTGTTTTACTGGAGCAGTTTAAATCATGTTCTAATCCCTGTTTTACTGGAGCAGTGTGAATCATGTTCTAATCCCTGTTTTACTGGAGCAGTGTGAATCATGTTCTAATCCCTGTTTTACTGGAGCAGTTTGAATCATGTTCTAATCCCTGTTTTACTGGAGCAGTGTGAATCATGTTCTAATCCCTGTTTTACTGGAGCAGTGTGAATCATGTTCTAATCCCTGTTTTACTGGAGCAGTGTGAATCATGTTCTAATCCCTGTTTTACTGGAGCAGTGTGAATCATGTTCTAATCCCTGTTTTACTGGAGCAGTGTGAATCATGTTCTAATCCCTGTTTTACTGGAGCAGTGTGAATCATGTTCTAATCCCTGTTTTACTGGAGCAGTGTGAATCATGTTCTAATCCCTGTTTTACTGGAGCAGTGTGAATCATGTTCTAATCCCTGTTTTACTGGAGCAGTGTGAATCATGTTCTAATCCCTGTTTTACTGTTTTACTGGAGCAGTGTGAATCATGTTCTAATCCCTGTTTTACTGGAGCAGTGTGAATCCATGTTCTAATCCCTGTTTTACTGGAGCAGTGTGAATCCATGTTCTAATCCCTGTTTTACTGGAGCCATGTTTTACTGGAGCAGTGTGAATCATGTTCTAATCCCTGTTTTACTGGAGCAGTGTGAATCATGTTCTAATCCCTGTTTTACTGGAGCAGTGTGAATCATGTTCTAATCCCTGTTTTACTGGAGCAGTGTGAATCCATGTTCTAATCCCTGTTTTACTGGAGCAGTGTGAATCATGTTCTAATCCCTGTTTTACTGGAGCAGTGTGAATCATGTTCTAATCCCTGTTTTACTGGAGCAGTGTGAATCCATGTTCTAATCCCTGTTTTACTGGAGCAGTGTGAATCATGTTCTAATCCCTGTTTTACTGGAGCAGTGTGAATCATGTTCTAATCCCTGTTTTACTGGAGCAGTGTGAATCATGTTCTAATCCCTGTTTTACTGGAGCAGTGTGAATCATGTTCTAATCCCTGTTTTACTGGAGCAGTGTGAATCATGTTCTAATCCCTGTTTTACTGGAGCAGTGTGAATCATGTTCTAATCCCTGTTTTACTGGAGCAGTGTGAATCATGTTCTAATCCCTGTTTTACTGGAGCAGTGTGAATCATGTTCTAATCCCTGTTTTACTGGAGCAGTTTGAATCATGTTCTAATCCCTGTTTTACTGGAGCAGTTTGAATCATGGTCTAATCCCCGTTTCTGCTACTCAGGGCCTAGGGAGGCAGATAGGAAGATTACATACGACAGTATCACATTTTGTTTGAATGTCATACAGTCACTGTTTAGCATGAGAATACTTCTGCTAATCTTATGGGTAATACATAATATGCAATAAGATTTGTGTTTTGGTGGACTGAAATGGGTCCCGGTGTCCAGAACACATTTTGAAGGTAATAGTCTGTAAGAGGTGCAGGAACTCAAACAGTAGTCCAGTAGTCCAGTAGTCCAGTAGTCCAGTAGTCCAGTAGACGTCTTACGTCAGTAGACCAGTAGTCCAGTAGTCCAGTAGTCCAGTAGACGTCTTACGTCAGTAGTCCAGTAGTCCAGTAGACGTCTTACGTCAGTAGTCCAGTAGACCAATTCATCTCGTCTTATGTCAGAGGCTATATTATCAGAACTCAGGATAAGACTCAGATGCAGACAGTTCGAATCACAGAACACGCTGGTATGCTCGACGAGACAAGACAAACTGGCAACAGAAAAACAGAGAACACAGGTATAAATACACTGGGGATAATGGGGAAGATGGGCGACACCTGGAGAGGGGGGTGGAGACAAACACAAGGACAGGTTAAACTGGTGTGACATATATGAAGTTATACAAGGTTAGATTTAGGTTAGAGGCTAAATTACGTTTTATAATGTTGAGTCAGGGTTAGGGGTTAGGTCAGAGGCTATGTGAAGTCATATAATTTTGATTCAGGGTTAGGTCAGAGGCTATGTGAAGTTCTGGCTAAATTCCCAAACTGGCCCTCATACCATCACGGTCACCTAATAATCCCCAGTTTACAATTTGCTCATTCATCCCCTCCTCCTCTCCCCTGTAACTATTTCCCAGGTGGTTGCTGTAAATGAGAATGTGTTCTCAGTCAACTTACCTGGTAAAATAAGGATCAAATACATGTAAATAAACCCTACTTCAAGGCGCTTTATGAATATGGGCAAATATCATAAAAGACTATTCAAATCACATTGTATTGGCCACATACACACGGTTAGCAGATGTTAATGCGAGTGTAGTGAAATGCTTGTGCTTCTAGTTCTGACAAGTGCAGTAATATCTAACAAGTAATCTAACAATTTCACAACAACTACCTTACACTTGTGTGTATAAAGGAATTAATAAGAATATGTACGTATAAATATATGGATGAGCGATGGCCGAACAGCATAGGCAAGATGCAGTAGATGTATTATAGAGTACAGTATATACATATGAGATGAGTAATGTAGGGTATGTAAACATTATAGAGAGTGGCATTGTTTAAGGTGACTAGTGATACATTTATTACATCCAATTTTTAATTATTAATGAACCTCTCTGGTATCAGTGGGACGGTAGCGTCCCACATCGACAACAGCCAGTGAAAGTGCAGGGCGCCAAATTCAAAACAGAAATCCCATAATTAAAATTCCTCAAACATACGTGTATTTTACACCATTTTAAAGAGAAACGTGTTGTTAATCCCACCACAGTGTCTGATTTCAAAAAGGCTTCACGACGAAAGCATACCAAACGATTATATTAGGTCAGAGCCAAGTCACAGAGAAACACAGCCATTTTTTTCCAGCCAAATAGAGGAGTCACAAAAAGCAGAAATAGAGATCAAATGAATCACTAACCTTTGATGAAATTCATCAGATGAAACTCATAGGATTTCATGTTACACAATACATGTATGTTTTGTTCGATAAAGTTCATATTTATATCCAAAAATCTCAGTTTACATTGGCGCGTTATGGTCAGAAATGCATTGTCTCAAACAAACATCCGGTGAAAGTGCAGAGAGCCACATCAAATTACAGAAATACTCATCATGAACATTGATAAACAATACATTTGTTAAACATACAAATAAAGATAAACTTCTCCTTAATGCAACCACTGTGTCAGATTTTAAAAATGCTTTACGGAGAAAGCACACTTTGCGATTATGTTAGGTCATCTCCTAGCCACAGAAACCCATACAGCCATTTTCCAGCCAAGGAGAGTGTCACAAAAGTCAGAAATAGCATTAAAATTAATCACTTACCTTTGATGATCTTCATCTGGTGGCACTCCCAGGTCTCCACCTTAGACAATACATTTTTGTTTTGTTCGATAATGTTCGATACCTCCTTTTTCTGAATTCTTAAGGCACGTGCACTAATTTCAGATGAAAATCCACCCAGTTTCCCTCCCATCAAAATGCGTACAAAATGAATCCCAAACGTTACTAATAAACTTTTCCAAACAATTCAAAGAACATTTATAATGAATCCTTAGGTACCCTAATACGTAAATAAATGATACAATTTAAGACGGAGAATCATTATTGTCTTTACACAAGAAAAATACCAAAGAACGCGTTCTCATTCACACGCTTGGAAACACTAGAGCCAAAATGGGAGCCACCTAGAAAAACAAAAATTTTTCACCACAAACCGAGGGCCCTCACCTCCTCCCTGTAGGCCTTCCCATCGTTGTTGGTAATCAAATCAAATCAAATCAAATGTATTTGTCACATACATATGGTTAGCAGATGTTAATGCGAGTGTAGCGAAATGCTTGTGCTTCTAGTTCCGACAATGCAGTAATAACCAACAAGTAATCTAACTACCAATTCCAAAACTACTGTCTTATACACAAAGTGTAGGGGGATAAAGAATATGTACATAAAGATATATGAATGAGTGATGGTACAGAACGGCACAGGCAAGATACAGTAGATGGTATAGAGTACAGTATATACATATGAGATGAGTATGTAAACAAAGTGGCATAGTTAAAGTGGCTAGTGATACATGTATTACATAAAGATGCAGTAGATGATATAGAGTACAGTATATACGTATACATATGAGATTAATAATGTAGGGTATGTAAACATTATATTAGGTAGCATTGTTTAAAGTGGCTAGTGATATATTTTACATAATTTCCCATCAATTCCCATTATTAAAGTGGCTGGAGTTGAGTCAGTGTGTTGGCAGCAGCCACTCAATCAAGCCTACCACTGTAGTGTCGTCTGCAAACTTGAGGATTGAGTTGGAGGCGTGCATGGTCACGCAGTCATGGGTGAACAGGGAGTACAGGAGAGGGCTGAGAACGCACCCTCGTGGGGCCCCAGCATGGTGGAGATGTTGTTTCCTACCCTCACCACCTGGGGGCGGCCCGTCAGGAATGGCCAGTACCCAGTTGCACTGGGCGGGGTCGAGACCCAGGGACAAATTTGGAGGGTACTATGGTGTTAAATGCTGAGCTGTAATCGAAGAACAGCATTCTCACATAGGTATTCTTCTTGTCCAGATGGGTTAGGGCAGTGTACAGTGTGTGCAATGTGATTGTGATTGCATCGCCTGTGGACCTATTGGTAGCGGTAAGCAAATTGGAGTGGGTCTAGGGTGTCAGGTAGGGTGGAGGTGATATGATCCTTGACTAGTCTCTCAAAGCACTTCATGATGACGGAAGGGAGTGCTACGGGGCGATAGTCGTTTAGCTCAGTTACCTTAGCTTTCTTGGGAACAGGAACAATGTTGACACAAGAAAAGGACAACCAGTGAAGAACAAACACCATTGTAAATACAACCCATATTTATGCTTATTTATTTTCCCTTGTGTGTACTTTCACCATTTGTACATTGTTACAACACTGTGTGTGTATATATATATATATCTCAAATCAAATCAAATTTATTTATATAGCCCATCGTACATCAGCTGATATCTCAAAGTGCTGTACAGAAACCCAGCCTAAAACCCCAAACAGCAAGCTATATATATATATATATATATAGTATGACATTTGTAATGTCTTTATTGTTTTGAAACCTCTGTATGTGTGATGTTTACTGTTAATTTTTATTGTTTATTTCACTTTTGTATATTCTCTACCTCACTTGCTTTGGCATTGTTAACACATGTTTACCATGCCAATAAAGCCCTTGAATTGAATTGAATTGAATTGGTTACCCTCTTGAAGAATGTGGGAACAGCAGACTGGGATAGGGATTGATTGAATATCTCCGTAAACACACCAGCCAGCTGGTCTGCGCTGCGCATGCTCTGAGGACGCGGCTGGGGATGCCGGTTGTTATGTCACAGAGGCTGGTTGATAGGTGAAAGTCTTGATGTCTTCTAGGTCAGAGGCTATATGATGTTATACCATGTTGATTCAGGGTTTAGGTCAGAGGCTATATGATGTTATACCATGTTGATTCAGGGTTTGATTCAATATGTGTTATACCATGTTGATTCATGTTTAGGTCAGAGGCTATATGATGTTATACCATGTTGATTCAGGGTTTAGGTCAGAGGCTATATGATGTTATACCATGTTGATTCAGGGTTTAGGTCAGAGGCTATATGATGTTATACCATGTTGATTCAGGGTTTAGGTCAGAGGCTATATGATGTTATACCATGTTGATTCAGGGTTTATTCAGAGGCTATATGATGTTTAGGTCAGAGGCTATATGATGTTATACCATGTTGATTCAGGGTTTAGGTCAGAGGCTATATGATGTTATACCATGTTGATTCAGGGTTTAGGTCAGAGGCTATATGATGTTATACCATGTTGATTCAGGGTTTAGGTCAGAGGCTATATGATGTTATACCATGTTGATTCAGGGTTTAGGTCAGAGGCTATATGATGTTATACCATGTTGATTCAGGGTTTAGGTCAGAGGCTATATGATGTTATACCATGTTGATTCAGGGTTTAGGTCAGAGGCTATATGATGTTATACCATGTTGATTCAGGGTTTAGGTCAGAGGCTATATGATGTTATACCATGTTGATTCAGGTTTAGGTCAGAGGTGTAAATTTAAGCAGTTGATTCTGTTTATGATGTTATACCATGTTGATTCAGGGTTTAGGTTCAGTGTTTAGGTCAGAGGCTATATGATGTTATACCATGTTGATTCAGGGTTTAGGTCAGAGGCTATATTTGATGTTATACCATGTTGATTCAGGGTTGTTTAGGTCAGAGGCTATATGATGTTATACCATGTTGATTCAGGGTTTCAGTGTTTAGGTCAGAGGCTATATGATGTTATACCATGTTGATTCAGGGTTTAGGTCAGAGGCTATATGATGTTATACCATGTTGATTCAGGGTTTAGGTCAGAGGCTATATGATGTTATACCATGTTGATTCAGGGTTTAGGTCAGAGGCTTATGATGTTATACCATGTTGATTCAGGGTTTAGGTCAGAGGCTATATGATGTTATACCATGTTGATTCAGGGTTTAGGTCAGAGGCTATATGATGTTATACCATGTTGATTCAGGGTTTAGGTCAGAGGCTATATGATGTTATACCATGTTGATTCAGGGTTTAGGTCAGAGGCTATATGATGTTATACCATGTTGATTCAGGGTTTAGGTCAGAGGCTATATGATGTTATACCATGTTGATTCAGGGTTTAGGTCAGAGGCTATATGATGTTATACCATGTTGATTCAGGGTTTAGGTCAGAGGCTATATGATGTTATACCATGTTGATTCAGGGTTTAGGTCAGAGGCTATATGATGTTATACCATGTTGATTCAGGGTTTAGGTCAGAGGCTATATGATGTTATACCATGTTGATTCAGGGTTTAGGTCAGAGGCTATATGATGTTATACCATGTTGATTCAGGGTTTAGGTCAGAGGCTATATGATGTTATACCATGTTGATTCAGGGTTTAGGTCAGAGGCTATATGATGTTATACCATGTTGATTCAGGGTTTAGGTCAGAGGCTATATGATGTTATACCATGTTGATTCAGGGTTTAGGTCAGAGGCTATATGATGTTATACCATGTTGATTCAGGGTTTAGGTCAGAGGCTATATGATGTTATACCATGTTGATTCAGGGTTTAGGTCAGAGGCTATATGATGTTATACCATGTTGATTCAGTGTTTAGGAGAGGCTATATGATGTTATACCATGTTGATTCAGGGTTTAGGTCAGAGGCTATATGATGTTATACCATGTTGATTCAGGGTTTAGGTCAGAGGCTATATGATGTTATACCATGTTGATTCAGGGTTTAGGTCAGTGTTTAGGTGAGAGGCTATATGATGTTATACCATGTTGATTCAGGGTTTAGGTCAGTTTAGGCTATATATGATGTTATACCATGTTGATTCAGGGTTTAGGTCAGAGGCTATATGATGTTATACCATGTTGATTCAGGGTTTAGGTCAGAGGCTATATGATGTTATACCATGTTGATTCAGTGTTTAGGTGAGAGGCTATATGATGTTATACCATGTTGATTCAGGGTTTAGGTCAGAGGCTATATGATGTTATACCATGTTGATTCAGGGTTTAGGTCATGTTTAGGGAGAGGCTATATGATGTTATACCATGTTGATTCAGGGTTTAGGTCAGGGTTTATACCATGTTGATTCAGGGTTTAGGTCAGTGTTTGAGAGAGGCTATATGATGTTATACCATGTTGATTCAGGGTTTAGGTCAGTCAGAGGCTATATGTTATACCATGTTGATTCAGGGTTTAGGTCAGAGGCTATATGGATGTTATACCATGTTGATTCAGGGTTTAGGTCAGAGGCTATATGATGTTATACCATGTTGATTCAGGGTTTAGGTCAGAGGCTATATGATGTTATACCATGTTGATTCAGGGTTTAGGTCAGAGGGTATTTAGTTATACCATGTTGATTCAGTGTTTAGGTCAGAGGCTATATGATGTTATACCATGTTGATTCAGGGTTTTAGAGGCTATATGATGTTATACCATGTTGATTCAGTGTTTAGGTCAGAGGCTATATGATGTTATACCATGTTGATTCAGGGTTTAGGTCAGAGGCTATATATGATGTTATACCATGTTGATTCAGGGTTTAGGTCAGAGGCATATGATGTTATACCATGTTGATTCAGGGTTTAGGTCAGAGGCTATATGATGTTATACCATGTTGATTCAGGGTTTAGGCAGAGGCTATATGATGTTATACCATGTTGATTCAGGGTTTAGGTCAGAGGCTGTATGATATGTTATACCATGTTGATTCAGGGTTTAGGTCAGAGGCTATATGATGTTATACCATGTTGATTCAGGGTTTCAGAGGCTATAGGTTATACCATGTTGATTCAGGGTTTAGGTCAGAGGCTATATGATGTTATACCATGTTGATTCAGGGTTTAGGTCAGAGGGTTTGATTCAGGTTTAGGTCAGAGGCTATATGATGTTATACCATGTTGATTCAGGGTTTAGGTCAGAGGCTGTATTTAAGTTATACCATGTTGATTCAGGGTTTAGGTCAGAGGCTATATTATGTTATACCATGTTGATTCAGGGTTTAGGTCAGAGGCTATATGATGTTATACCATGTTGATTCAGGGTTTAGGTCAGAGGCTATATGATGTTATACCATGTTGATTCAGGGTTTAGGTCAGAGGCTATATGATGTTATACCATGTTGATTCAGGGTTTAGGTCAGAGGCTATATGATGTTATACCATGTTGATTCAGGGTTTAGGTCAGAGGCTGTATGATGTTATACCATGTTGATTCAGGGTTTAGGTCAGAGGCTATATGATGTTATATCATGTTGATTCAGGGTTTAGGTCAGAGGCTGTATTTAAGTTATACAATGTTGATTCAGGGTTTAGGTCAGAGGCTATATGATGTTATACCATGTTGATTCAGGGTTTAGGTCAGTGTTTAGGTGAGAGGCTATATGATGTTATACCATGTTGATTCAGGGTTTAGGTCAGAGGCTATATGATGTTATACCATGTTGATTCAGGGTTTAGGTCAGATGTTTAGCTCAGAGGCTATATGATGTTACACCATGTTGATTCAGGGTTTAGGTCAGAGGCTATATGATGTTATACCATGTTGATTCAGGGTTTAGGTCAGAGGCTATATGATGTTATACCATGTTGATTCAGGGTTTCAGAGGTTATCCATGTTATACAAATGTTGATTCAGGCTTTGTGGATCCTAGTGGAACCAGTCAGGGTGTTATTCAGATTGTTTCAGAGGCTATATGATGTTATACCATGTTGATTCAGGTCAGTGTTTAGGTCAGAGGCTATATGATGTTATACCATGTTGATTCAGGGTTTAGGTCAGAGGCTATATGATGTTATACCATGTTGATTCAGGGTTTAGGTCAGAGGCTATATGATGTTATACCATGTTGATTCAGGGTTTAGGTCAGAGGCTATATGATGTTATACCATGTTGATTCAGGGTTTATTCAGTGTTTAGGTCAGAGGCTATATGATGTTATACCATGTTGATTCAGGGTTTAGGTCAGAGGCTATATGATGTTATACCATGTTGATTCAGGGTTTAGGTCAGAGGCTATATGATGTTATACCATGTTGATTCAGGGTTTAGGTCAGAGGCTATATGATGTTATACCATGTTGATTCAGGGTTTAGGTCAGAGGCTATATGATGTTATACCATGTTGATTCAGGGTTTAGGTCAGAGGCTATATGATGTTATACCATGTTGATTCAGGGTTTAGGTCAGAGGCTATATGATGTTATACCATGTTGATTCAGGGTTTAGGTCAGAGGCTATATGATGTTATACCATGTTGATTCAGGGTTTAGGTCAGAGGCTATATGATGTTATACCATGTTGATTCAGGGTTTAGGTCAGAGGCTATATGATGTTATACCATGTTGATCAGAGGCTATATGATGTTATACCATGTTGATTCAGGGTTTAGGTTAGAGGCTATATGATGTTATACCATGTTGATTCAGGGTTTAGGTCAGAGGCTATATGATGTTATACCATGTTGATTCAGGGTTTAGGTCAGAGGCTATATGATGTTATACCATGTTGATTCAGGGTTTAGGTCAGAGGCTATATGATGTTATACCATGTTGATTCAGGGTTTAGGTCAGAGGCTATATGATGTTATACCATGTTGATTCAGGGTTTAGGTCAGAGGCTATATGATGTTATACCATGTTGATTCAGGGTTTAGGTTAGAGGCTATATGATGTTATACCATGTTGATTCAGGGTTTAGGTCAGAGGCTATATGATGTTATACCATGTTGATTCAGGGTTTAGGTCAGAGGCTATATGATGTTATACCATGTTGATTCAGGGTTTAGGTCAGAGGCTATATGATGTTATACCATGTTGATTCAGGGTTTAGGTCAGAGGCTATATGATGTTATACCATGTTGATTCAGGGTTTAGGTCAGAGGCTATATGATGTTATACCATGTTGATTCAGGGTTTAGGTGAGAGGCTATATGATGTTATACCATGTTGATTCAGGGTTTGTGGGAGAGGCTATATGATGTTATACCATGTTGATTCAGTTTGTTTAGGTCAGAGGCTATATGATGTTATACCATGTTGATTCAGGGTTTAGGTCAGAGGCTATATGATGTTATACCATGTTGATTCAGGGTTTAGGTCAGTGTTTAGGTAGAGGCTATATGATGTTATACCATGTTGATTCAGGGTTTAGGTCAGAGGCTATATGATGTTATACCATGTTGATTCAGGGTTTAGGTCAGTGTTTAGGTCAGAGGCTATATGATGTTATACCATGTTGATTCAGGGTTTAGGTCAGAGGCTATATGATGTTATACCATGTTGATTCAGTGTTTAGGTGAGAGGCTATATGATGTTATACCATGTTGATTCAGGGTTTAGGTCAGAGGCTATATGATGTTATACCATGTTGATTCAGGCTATATGATGTTATACCATGTTGATTCAGGGTTTAGGTCAGAGGCTATATGATGTTATACCATGTTGATTCAGTGTTTAGGTCAGAGGCTATATGATGTTATACCATGTTGATTCAGGGTTTAGGTCAGAGGCTATATGATGTTATACCATGTTGATTCAGGGTTTAGGTCAGTGTTTAGGTCAGAGGCTATATGATGTTATACCATGTTGATTCAGGGTTTAGGTCAGAGGCTATATGATGTTATACCATGTTGATTCAGGGTTTAGGTCAGAGGCTATATGATGTTATACCATGTTGATTCAGGGTTTAGGTCAGAGGCTATATGATGTTATACCATGTTGATTCAGGGTTTAGGTCAGAGGCTATATGATGTTATACCATGTTGATTCAGGGTTTAGGTCAGAGGCTATATGATGTTATACCATGTTGATTCAGGGTTTAGGTCAGAGGCTATATGATGTTATACCATGTTGATTCAGGGTTTAGGTCAGAGGCTATATGATGTTATACCATGTTGATTCAGGGTTTAGGTCAGAGGCTATATGATGTTATACCATGTTGATTCAGGGTTTAGGTCAGAGGCTATATGATGTTATACCATGTTGATTCAGGGTTTAGGTCAGAGGCTATATGATGTTATACCATGTTGATTCAGGGTTTAGGTCAGAGGCTATATGATGTTATACCATGTTGATTCAGGGTTTAGGTCAGAGGCTATATGATGTTATACCATGTTGATTCAGGGTTTAGGTCAGAGGCTATATGATGTTATACCATGTTGATTCAGGGTTTAGGTCAGAGGCTATATGATGTTATACCATGTTGATTCAGGGTTTAGGTCAGAGGCTATATGATGTTATACCATGTTGATTCAGGGTTTAGGTCAGAGGCTATATGATGTTATACCATGTTGATTCAGGGTTTAGGTCAGAGGCTATATGATGTTATACCATGTTGATTCAGGGTTTAGGTCAGAGGCTATATGATGTTATACCATGTTGATTCAGGGTTTAGGTCAGAGGCTATATGATGTTATACCATGTTGATTCAGGGTTTAGGTCAGAGGCTATATGATGTTATACCATGTTGATTCAGGGTTTAGGTCAGAGGCTATATGATGTTATACCATGTTGATTCAGGGTTTAGGTCAGAGGCTATATGATGTTATACCATGTTGATTCAGGGTTTAGGTCAGAGGCTATATGATGTTATACCATGTTGATTCAGGGTTTAGGTCAGAGGCTATATGATGTTATACCATGTTGATTCAGGGTTTAGGTCAGAGGCTATATGATGTTATACCATGTTGATTCAGGGTTTAGGTCAGAGGCTATATGATGTTATACCATGTTGATTCAGGGTTTAGGTCAGAGGCTATATGATGTTATACCATGTTGATTCAGGGTTTAGGTCAGAGGCTATATGATGTTATACCATGTTGATTCAGGGTTTAGGTCAGAGGCTATATGATGTTATACCATGTTGATTCAGGGTTTAGGTCAGAGGCTATATGATGTTATACCATGTTGATTCAGGGTTTAGGTCAGAGGCTATATGATGTTATACCATGTTGATTCAGGGTTTAGGTCAGAGGCTATATGATGTTATACCATGTTGATTCAGGGTTTAGGTCAGAGGCTATATGATGTTATACCATGTTGATTCAGGGTTTAGGTCAGAGGCTATATGATGTTATACCATGTTGATTCAGGTGTTTAGGTCAGAGGCTATATGATGTTATACCATGTTGATTCAGGGTTTAGGTCAGAGGCTATATGATGTTATACCATGTTGATTCAGGGTTTAGGTCAGAGGCTATATGATGTTATACCATGTTGATTCAGGGTTTAGGTCAGAGGCTATATGATGTTATACCATGTTGATTCAGGGTTTAGGTTAGAGGCTATATGATGTTATACCATGTTGATTCAGGGTTTAGGTCAGAGGCTATATGATGTTATACCATGTTGATTCAGTGTTTAGGTCAGAGGCTATATGATGTTATACCATGTTGATTCAGGGTTTAGGTCAGAGGCTATATGATGTTATACCATGTTGATTCAGGGTTTAGGTCAGAGGCTATATGATGTTATACCATGTTGATTCAGTGTTTAGGTCAGAGGCTATATGATGTTATACCATGTTGATTCAGGGTTTAGGTCAGTGTTTAGGTCAGAGGCTATATGATGTTATACCATGTTGATTCAGGGTTTAGGTCAGTGTTTAGGTCAGAGGCTATATGATGTTATACCATGTTGATTCAGGGTTTAGGTCAGAGGCTATATGATGTTATACCATGTTGATTCAGGGTTTAGGTCAGAGGCTATATGATGTTATACCATGTTGATTCAGGGTTTAGGTCAGAGGCTATATGATGTTATACCATGTTGATTCAGGGTTTAGGTCAGAGGCTATATGATGTTATACCATGTTGATTCAGGGTTTAGGTCAGAGGCTATATGATGTTATACCATGTTGATTCAGGGTTTAGGTCAGAGGCTATATGATGTTATACCATGTTGATTCAGGGTTTAGGTCAGAGGCTATATGATGTTATACCATGTTGATTCAGGGTTTAGGTCAGAGGCTATATGATGTTATACCATGTTGATTCAGGGTTTAGGTCAGAGGCTATATGATGTTATACCATGTTGATTCAGGGTTTAGGTCAGAGGCTATATGATGTTATACCATGTTGATTCAGGGTTTAGGTCAGAGGCTATATGATGTTATACCATGTTGATTCAGGGTTTAGGTCAGAGGCTATATGATGTTATACCATGTTGATTCAGGTTTAGGTCAGAGGCTATATGATGTTATACCATGTTGATTCAGGGTTTAGGTCAGAGGCTATATGATGTTATACCATGTTGATTCAGGGTTTAGGTCAGAGGCTATATGATGTTATACCATGTTGATTCAGGGTTTAGGTCAGAGGCTATATGATGTTATACCATGTTGATTCAGTGTTTAGGTCAGAGGCTATATGATGTTATACCATGTTGATTCAGGGTTTAGGTCAGAGGCTATATGATGTTATACCATGTTGATTCAGTGTTTAGGTCAGAGGCTATATGATGTTATACCATGTTGATTCAGGGTTTAGGTCAGAGGCTATATGATGTTGTACCATGTTGATTCAGGGTTTAGGTCAGGGTTTAGGTTAGAGGCTATATGATGTTATACCATGTTGATTCAGTGTTTAGGTCAGAGGCTATATGATGTTATACCATGTTGATTCAGGGTTTAGGTCAGAGGCTATATGATGTTGTACCATGTTGATTCAGGGTTTAGGTCAGAGGCTATATTTAAGTTATACCATGTTGATTCAGGGTTTAGGTCAGGGTTTAGGTTAGAGGCTATATGATGTTATACCATGTTGATTCAGTGTTTAGGTCAGAGGCTATATGATGTTATACCATGTTGATTCAGGGTTTAGGTCAGAGGCTATATGATGTTATACCATGTTGATTCAGGGTTTAGGTCAGAGGCTATATGATGTTATACCATGTTGATTCAGGGTTTAGGTCAGAGGCTATATGATGTTATACCATGTTGATTCAGGGTTTAGGTCAGAGGCTATATGATGTTATACCATGTTGATTCAGGGTTTAGGTCAGAGGCTATATGATGTTATACCATGTTGATTCAGGGTTTAGGTCAGAGGCTATATGATGTTATACCATGTTGATTCAGGGTTTAGGTCAGAGGCTATATGATGTTATACCATGTTGATTCAGGGTTTAGGTCAGAGGCTATATGATGTTATACCATGTTGATTCAGGGTTTAGGTCAGAGGCTATATGATGTTATACCATGTTGATTCAGGGTTTAGGTCAGAGGCTATATGATGTTATACCATGTTGATTCAGGGTTTAGGTCAGAGGCTATATGATGTTATACCATGTTGATTCAGTGTTTAGGTCAGAGGCTATATGATGTTATACCATGTTGATTCAGGGTTTAGGTCAGAGGATATATGATGTTATACCATGTTGATTCAGGGTCTAGGTCAGAGGCTATATGATGTTATACCATGTTGATTCAGGGTTTAGGTCAGAGGCTATATGATGTTATACCATGTTGATTCAGTTCAGTGTTTAGGTCAGAGGCTATATGATGTTATACCATGTTGATTCAGGGTTTAGGTCAGAGGCTATATGATGTTATACCATGTTGATTCAGGGTTTAGGTCAGAGGCTATATGATGTTATACCATGTTGATTCAGGGTTTAGGTCAGAGGCTATATGATGTTATACCATGTTGATTCAGGGTTTAGGTCAGAGGCTATATGATGTTATACCATGTTGATTCAGTGTTTAGGTCAGAGGCTATATGATGTTATACCATGTTGATTCAGGGTTTAGGTCAGAGGCTATATGATGTTATACCATGTTGATTCAGGGTCTAGGTCAGAGGCTATATGATGTTATACCATGTTGATTCAGGGTTTAGGTCAGAGGATATATGATGTTATACCATGTTGATTCAGGGTTTAGGTCAGAGGCTATATGATGTTATACCATGTTGATTCAGGGTTTAGGTCAGAGGCTATATGATGTTATACCATGTTGATTCAGGGTTTAGGTCAGAGGCTGTATTTAAGTTATACAATGTTGATTCAGGGTTTAGGTCAGAGGCTATATGATGTTATATCATGTTGATTCAGGGTTTAGGTCAGAGGCTGTATGATGTTATACCATGTTGATTCAGGGTTTAGGTCAGTGTTTAGGTCAGAGGCTATATGATGTTATACCATGTTGATTCAGGGTTTAGGTCAGAGGCTATATGATGTTATACCATGTTGATTCAGGGTTTAGGTCAGTGTTTAGGTCAGAGGCTATATGATGTTATACCATGTTGATTCAGGGTTTAGGTCAGAGGCTATATGATGTTATACCATGTTGATTCAGGGTTTAGGTCAGAGGCTATATGATGTTATACCATGTTGATTCAGTGTTTAGGTCAGAGGCTATATGATGTTATACCATGTTGATTCAGGGTTTAGGTCAGAGGCTATATGATGTTATACCATGTTGATTCAGGGTTTAGGTCAGAGGCTATATGATGTTATACCATGTTGATTCAGTGTTTAGGTCAGGTCAGAGGCTATATGATGTTATACCATGTTGATTCAGGGTTTAGGTCAGAGGCTATATGATGTTATACCATGTTGATTCAGTGTTTAGGTCAGAGGCTATATGATGTTATACCATGTTGATTCAGGGTTTATTCAGAGGCTATATGATGTTATACCATGTTGATTCAGGGTTTAGGTCAGAGGCTATATGATGTTATACCATGTTGATTCAGGGTTTAGGTCAGAGGCTATATGATGTTATACCATGTTGATTCAGGGTTTAGGTCAGAGGCTATATGATGTTATACCATGTTGATTCAGGGTTTAGGTCAGAGGCTATATGATGTTATACCATGTTGATTCAGGGTTTAGGTCAGAGGCTATATGATGTTATACCATGTTGATTCAGTGTTTAGGTCAGAGGCTATATGATGTTATACCATGTTGATTCAGGGTTTAGGTCAGAGGCTATATGATGTTATACCATGTTGATTCAGGGTTTAGGTCAGAGGCTATATGATGTTATACCATGTTGATTCATTCAGATTGTTTAGGTCAGAGGCTATATGATGTTATACCATGTTGATTCAGGTTTAGGTCAGAGGCTATATGATGTTATACCATGTTGATTCAGGGTTTAGGTCAGAGGCTATATGATGTTATACCATGTTGATTCAGGGGTTTAGGTCAGAGGCTATATGATGTTATACCATGTTGATTCAGGGTTTAGGTCAGAGGCTATATGATGTTATACCATGTTGATTCAGGGTTTAGGTCAGTGTTTAGGTCAGAGGCTATATGATGTTATACCATGTTGATTCAGTCAGTGTTTAGGTCAGAGGCTATATGATGTTATACCATGTTGATTCAGGGTTTAGGGTGTTTAGGTCAGAGGCTATATGATGTTATACCATGTTGATTCAGGGTTTAGGTCAGTGAGGCAGAGGCTATATGATGTTATACCATGTTGATTCAGGGTTTAGGTCAGAGGTCAGAGGCTATATGATGTTATACCATGTTGATTCAGGGTTTAGGTCAGAGGCTATATGATGTTATACCATGTTGATTCAGGGTTTAGGTCAGAGGCTATATGATGTTATACCATGTTGATTCAGGGTTTAGGTCAGAGGCTATATGATGTTATACCATGTTGATTCAGGGTTTAGGTCAGAGGCTATATGATGTTATACCATGTTGATTCAGGGTGTTTAGGTCAGAGGCTATATGATGTTATACCATGTTGATTCAGGGTTTAGGTCAGAGGCTATATGATGTTATACAATGTTGATTCAGGGTTTAGGTCAGAGGCTATATGATGTTATACCATGTTGATTCAGGGTTTAGGTCAGAGGCTATATGATGTTATACCATGTTGATTCAGGGTTTAGGTCAGAGGCTATATGATGTTATACCATGTTGATTCAGGGTTTAGGTCAGAGGCTATATGATGTTATACCATGTTGATTCAGGGTTTAGGTCAGTGTTTAGGTCAGAGGCTATATGATGTTATACCATGTTGATTCAGGGTTTAGGTCAGTGTTTAGGTCAGAGGCTATATGATGTTATACCATGTTGATTCAGGGTTTAGGTCAGTGTTTAGGTCAGAGGCTATATGATGTTATACCATGTTGATTCAGGGTTTAGGTCAGAGGCTATATGATGTTATACCATGTTGATTCAGGGTTTAGGTCAGAGGCTATATGATGTTATACCATGTTGATTCAGGGTTTAGGTCAGAGGCTATATGATGTTATACCATGTTGATTCAGGGTTTAGGTCAGAGGCTATATGATGTTATACCATGTTGATTCAGGGTTTAGGTCAGAGGCTATATGATGTTATACCATGTTGATTCAGGGTTTAGGTCAGAGGCTATATGATGTTATACCATGTTGATTCAGGGTTTAGGTCAGAGGCTATATGATGTTATACCATGTTGATTCAGGGTTTAGGTCAGAGGCTATATGATGTTATACCATGTTGATTCAGGGTTTAGGTCAGAGGCTATATGATGTTATACCATGTTGATTCAGGGTTTAGGTCAGAGGCTATATGATGTTATACCATGTTGATTCAGGGTTTAGGTCAGAGGCTATATGATGTTATACCATGTTGATTCAGGGTTTAGGTCAGAGGCTATATGATGTTATACCATGTTGATTCAGGGTTTAGGTCAGAGGCTATATGATGTTATACCATGTTGATTCAGGGTTTAGGTCAGAGGCTATATGATGTTATACCATGTTGATTCAGGGTTTAGGTCAGTGTTTAGGTCAGAGGCTATATGATGTTATACCATGTTGATTCAGGGTTTAGGTCAGAGGCTATATGATGTTATACCATGTTGATTCAGGGTTTAGGTCAGAGGCTATATGATGTTATACCATGTTGATTCAGGGTTTAGGTCAGAGGCTATATGATGTTATACCATGTTGATTCAGGGTTTAGGTCAGAGGCTATATGATGTTATACCATGTTGATTCAGGGTTTAGGTCAGAGGCTATATGATGTTATACCATGTTGATTCAGGGTTTAGGTCAGGGTTTAGGTGAGAGGCTATATGATGTTATATCATGTTGATTCAGGGTTTAGGTCAGAGGCTATATGATGTTATACCATGTTGATTCAGTGTTTAGGTCAGAGGCTATATGATGTTATATCATGTTGATTCAGTGTTTAGGTCAGAGGCTATATGATGTTATACCATGTTGATTCAGGGTTTAGGTCAGAGGCTATATGATGTTATACCATGTTGATTCAGGGTTTAGGTCAGAGGCTATATGATGTTATACCATGTTGATTCAGGGTTTAGGTCAGAGGCTATATGATGTTATACCATGTTGATTCAGTGTTTAGGTCAGAGGCTATATGATGTTATACCATGTTGATTCAGGGTTTAGGTCAGAGGCTATATGATGTTATACCATGTTGATTCAGGGTTTAGGTCAGAGGCTATATGATGTTATACCATGTTGATTCAGGGTTTAGGTCAGAGGCTATATGATGTTATATCATGTTGATTCAGGGTTTAGGTCAGAGGCTATATGATGTTATACCATGTTGATTCAGGGTTTAGGTCAGAGGCTATATGATGTTATACCATGTTGATTCAGGGTTTAGGTCAGAGGCTATATGATGTTATACCATGTTGATTCAGGGTTTAGGTCAGAGGCTATATGATGTTATACCATGTTGATTCAGTGTTTAGGTCAGAGGCTATATGATGTTATACCATGTTGATTCAGGGTTTAGGTCAGAGGCTATATGATGTTATACCATGTTGATTCAGTGTTTAGGTCAGAGGCTATATGATGTTATACCATGTTGATTCAGGGTTTAGGTCAGAGGCTATATGATGTTATACCATGTTGATTCAGTGTTTAGGTCAGAGGCTATATGATGTTATACCATGTTGATTCAGGGTTTAGGTCAGAGGCTATATGATGTTATACCATGTTGATTCAGTGTTTAGGTCAGAGGCTATATGATGTTATACCATGTTGATTCAGGGTTTAGGTCAGAGGCTATATGATGTTATACCATGTTGATTCAGTGTTTAGGTCAGAGGCTATATGATGTTATACCATGTTGATTCAGGGTTTAGGTCAGTGTTTAGGTCAGAGGCTATATGATGTTATACCATGTTGATTCAGGGTTTAGGTCAGAGGCTATATGATGTTATACCATGTTGATTCAGGGTTTAGGTCAGAGGCTATATGATGTTATACCATGTTGATTCAGGGTTTAGGTCAGAGGCTATATGATGTTATACCATGTTGATTCAGGGTTTAGGTTAGAGGCTATATGATGTTATACCATGTTGATTCAGGGTTTAGGTCAGAGGCTATATGATGTTATACCATGTTGATTCAGGGTTTAGGTCAGAGGCTGTATTTAAGTTATACAATGTTGATTCAGGGTTTAGGTCAGAGGCTATATGATGTTATACCATGTTGATTCAGGGTTTAGGTCAGAGGCTATATGATGTTATACCATGTTGATTCAGGGTTTAGGTCAGAGGCTGTATTTAAGTTATACAATGTTGATTCAGGGTTTAGGTCAGAGGCTATATGATGTTATATCATGTTGATTCAGGGTTTAGGTCAGAGGCTGTATGATGTTATACCATGTTGATTCAGGGTTTAGGTCAGAGGCTATATGATGTTATACCATGTTGATTCAGGGTTTAGGTCAGAGGCTATATGATGTTATACCATGTTGATTCAGGGTTTAGGTCAGAGGCTATATGATGTTATACCATGTTGATTCAGGGTTTAGGTCAGAGGCTATATGATGTTATACCATGTTGATTCAGGGTTTAGGTCAGAGGCTATATGATGTTATACCATGTTGATTCAGGGTTTAGGTCAGAGGCTATATGATGTTATACCATGTTGATTCAGGGTTTAGGTCAGAGGTCAGAGGCTATATGATGTTATACCATGTTGATTCAGGGGTTTAGGTCAGAGGCTATATGATGTTATACCATGTTGATTCAGGGTTTAGGTCAGAGGCTATATGATGTTATACCATGTTGATTCAGGGTTTAGGTCAGAGGCTATATGATGTTATACCATGTTGATTCAGGGTTTAGGTCAGAGGCTATATGATGTTATACCATGTTGATTCAGGGTTTAGGTCAGAGGCTATATGATGTTATACCATGTTGATTCAGGGTTTAGGTCAGAGGCTATATGATGTTATACAATGTTGATTCAGGGTTTAGGTCAGAGGCTATATGATGTTATACCATGTTGATTCAGGGTTTAGGTCAGAGGCTATATGATGTTATACCATGTTGATTCAGGGTTTAGGTCAGAGGCTATATGATGTTATACCATGTTGATTCAGGGTTTAGGTCAGAGGCTATATGATGTTATACCATGTTGATTCAGGGTTTAGGTTAGAGGCTATATGATGTTATACCATGTTGATTCAGGGTTTTCAGTGTTTAGGTCAGAGGCTATATGATGTTATACCATGTTGATTCAGGGTTTAGGTCAGAGGCTATATGATGTTATACCATGTTGATTCAGGGTTTAGGTCAGTGTTTAGGTCAGAGGCTATATGATGTTATACCATGTTGATTCAGGGTTTAGGTCAGAGGCTATATGATGTTATACCATGTTGATTCAGGGTTTAGGTCAGTGTTTAGGTCAGAGGCTATATGATGTTATACCATGTTGATTCAGGGTTTAGGTCAGAGGCTATATGATGTTATACCATGTTGATTCAGGGTTTAGGTCAGAGGCTATATGATGTTATACCATGTTGATTCAGGGTTTAGGTCAGAGGCTATATGATGTTATACCATGTTGATTCAGGGTTTAGTCAGTGTTTAGGTCAGAGGCTATATGATGTTATACCATGTTGATTCAGGGTTTTCAGGTTCAGAGGCTATATGATGTTATACCATGTTGATTCAGGGTTTAGGTCAGAGGCTATATGATGTTATACCATGTTGATTCAGGGTTTAGGTCAGAGGCTATATGATGTTATACCATGTTGATTCAGGGTTTAGGTCAGTGTTTAGGTCAGAGGCTATATGATGTTATACCATGTTGATTCAGGGTTTAGGTCAGTGTTTAGGTCAGAGGCTATATGATGTTATACCATGTTGATTCAGGGTTTAGGTCAGTGTTTAGGTCAGAGGCTATATGATGTTATATCATGTTGATTCAGGGTTTAGGTCAGTGTTTAGGTCAGAGGCTATATGATGTTATACCATGTTGATTCAGTGTTTAGGTCAGAGGCTATATGATGTTATACCATGTTGATTCAGGGTTTAGGTCAGAGGCTATATGATGTTATACCATGTTGATTCAGGTGTTTAGGTCAGAGGCTATATGATGTTATACCATGTTGATTCAGGGTTTACCAGAGGCTATATGATGTTATACCATGTTGATTCAGGGTTTAGGTCAGTGTTTAGGTCAGAGGCTATATGATGTTATACCATGTTGATTCAGTGTTTAGGTCAGAGGCTATATGATGTTATACCATGTTGATTCAGTGTTTAGGTCAGAGGCTATATGATGTTATACCATGTTGATTCAGTGTTTAGGTCAGAGGCTATATGATGTTATACCATGTTGATTCAGGGTTTAGGTCAGAGGCTATATGATGTTATACCATGTTGATTCAGGGTTTAGGTCAGAGGCTATATGATGTTATACCATGTTGATTCAGGGTTTAGGTCAGAGGCTATATGATGTTATACCATGTTGATTCAGGGTTTAGGTCAGAGGCTATATGATGTTATACCATGTTGATTCAGGGTTTAGGTTAGAGGCTATATGATGTTATACCATGTTGATTCAGGGTTTAGGTCAGAGGCTATATGATGTTATACCATGTTGATTCAGGGTTTAGGTCAGAGGCTATATGATGTTATACCATGTTGATTCAGGGTTTAGGTCAGAGGCTATATGATGTTATACCATGTTGATTCAGGGTTTAGGTCAGAGGCTATATGATGTTATACCATGTTGATTCAGGGTTTAGGTCAGAGGCTATATGATGTTATACCATGTTGATTCAGGGTTTAGGTCAGAGGCTATATGATGTTATACCATGTTGATTCAGGGTTTAGGTCAGAGGCTATATGATGTTATACCATGTTGATTCAGGGTTTAGGTCAGAGGCTATATGATGTTATACCATGTTGATTCAGGGTTTAGGTCAGAGGCTATATGATGTTATACCATGTTGATTCAGGGTTTAGGTCAGAGGCTATATGATGTTATACCATGTTGATTCAGGGTTTAGGTCAGAGGCTATATGATGTTATACCATGTTGATTCAGGGTTTAGGTCAGAGGCTATATGATGTTATACCATGTTGATTCAGGGTTTAGGTCAGAGGCTATATGATGTTATACCATGTTGATTCAGGGTTTAGGTCAGAGGCTATATGATGTTATACCATGTTGATTCAGGGTTTAGGTCAGAGGCTATATGATGTTATACCATGTTGATTCAGGGTTTAGGTCAGAGGCTATATGATGTTATACCATGTTGATTCAGGGTTTAGGTCAGAGGCTATATGATGTTATACCATGTTGATTCAGGGTTTAGGTCAGAGAGGCTATATGATGTTATACCATGTTGATTCAGGGTTTAGGTCAGAGGCTATATGATGTTATACCATGTTGATTCAGGGTTTAGGTCAGAGGCTATATGATGTTATACCATGTTGATTCAGGGTTTAGGTCAGAGGCTATATGATGTTATACCATGTTGATTCAGGGTTTAGGTTTAGGTCAGAGGCTATATGATGTTATACCATGTTGATTCAGGGTTTAGGTCAGAGGCTATATGATGTTATACCATGTTGATTCAGTGTTTAGGTCAGAGGCTATATGATGTTATACCATGTTGATTCAGGGTTTAGGTCAGAGGCTATATGATGTTATACCATGTTGATTCAGGTGTTTAGGTCAGAGGCTATATGATGTTATACCATGTTGATTCAGGGTTTAGGTCAGTGTTTAGTCAGAGGCTATATGATGTTATACCATGTTGATTCAGGGTTTAGGTTTCAGAGGCTATATGATGTTATACCATGTTGATTCAGGGTTTAGGTCAGTGGCTATATGATGTTATACCATGTTGATTCAGGGTTTAGGTCAGAGGCTATATGATGTTATACCATGTTGATTCAGGGTTTAGGTCAGAGGCTATATGATGTTATACCATGTTGATTCAGGGTTTAGGTCAGAGGCTATATGATGTTATACCATGTTGATTCAGGGTTTAGGTCAGAGGCTATATGATGTTATACCATGTTGATTCAGGGTTTAGGTCAGAGGCTATATGATGTTATACCATGTTGATTCAGGGTTTAGGTCAGAGGCTATATGATGTTATACCATGTTGATTCAGGGTTTAGGTCAGAGGCTATATGATGTTATACCTTGTTGATTCAGGGTTTAGGTCAGTGTTTAGGTCAGAGGCTATATGATGTTATATCATGTTGATTCAGGGTTTAGGTCAGAGGCTATATGATGTTATACCATGTTGATTCAGGGTTTTCAGTGTTTAGGTCAGAGGCTATATGATGTTATACCATGTTGATTCAGGGTTTAGGTTGTTTAGGTCAGAGGCTATATGATGTTATACCATGTTGATTCAGGTCAGTGTTTAGGTCAGAGGCTATATGATGTTATACCATGTTGATTCAGGGTTTAGGTCAGAGGCTATATGATGTTATACCATGTTGATTCAGTGTTTGGTGTTTAGGTCAGAGGCTATATGATGTTATACCATGTTGATTCAGGGTTTAGGTCAGAGGCTGTATTGATGTTATACCATGTTGATTCAGGGTTTAGGTCAGAGGCTGTATTGATGTTATACCATGTTGATTCAGGGTTTAGGTCAGAGGCTATATGATGTTATACCATGTTGATTCAGGGTTTAGGTCAGAGGCTGTATGATGTTATACCATGTTGATTCAGGGTTTAGGTCAGAGGCTGTATTTGTTATACCATGTTGATTCAGGGTTTAGGTCAGAGGCTGTATTTGATGTTATACCATGTTGATTCAGGGTTTAGGTCAGAGGCTATATTTGTTATACCATGTTGATTCAGGGTTTAGGTCAGAGGCTGTATTTGTTATATCATGTTGATTCAGGGTTTAGGTCAGAGGCTATATGATGTTATATCATGTTGATTCAGGGTTTAGGTCAGAGGCTGTATTTAAGTTATACAATGTTGATTCAGGGTTTAGGTCAGAGGCTGTATTTAAGTTACACAATGTTGATTCAGGGTTTAGGTCAGAGGCTATATGATGTTATACCATGTTGATTCAGGGTTTAGGTCAGAGGCTATATGATGTTATACCATGTTGATTCAGGGTTTAGGTCAGAGGCTATATTGATGTTATACCATGTTGATTCAGGGTTTAGGTCAGAGGCTATATGATGTTATACCATGTTGATTCAGTGTTTAGGTCAGAGGCTGTATTTAAGTTATACCATGTTGATTCAGGGTTTAGGTCAGAGGCTGTATTTAAGTTACACCATGTTGATTCAGGGTTTAGGTCAGAGGCTATATGATGTTATACCATGTTGATTCAGTGTTTAGGTCAGAGGCTGTATTTGTTATACCATGTTGATTCAGGGTTTAGGTCAGAGGCTGTATTTAAGTTACACCATGTTGATTCAGGGTTTAGGTCAGAGGCTATATGATGTTATACCATGTTGATTCAGTGTTTAGGTCAGAGGCTGTATTTAAGTTACACCATGTTGATTCAGGGTTTAGGTCAGAGGCTGTATTGATGTTATACCATGTTGATTCAGGGTTTAGGTCAGAGGCTATATGATGTTATACCATGTTGATTCAGGGTTTAGGTCAGAGGCTGTATTTATGTTACACCATGTTGATTCAGTGTTTAGGTCAGAGGCTATATGATGTTATACAATGTTGATTCAGTGTTTAGGTCAGAGGCTATATGATGTTATACCATGTTGATTCAGGGTTTAGGTCAGAGGCTATATGATGTTATACCATGTTGATTCAGGGTTTAGGTCAGAGGCTATATGATGTTATACCATGTTGATTCAGGTTTAGGTCAGAGGCTATATGATGTTATACCATGTTGATTCAGGGTTTAGGTCAGAGGCTATATGATGTTATACCATGTTGATTCAGGGTTTAGGTCAGAGGCTATATGATGTTATATCATGTTGATTCAGGGTTTAGGTCAGAGGCTATATGATGTTATACCATGTTGATTCAGGGTTTAGGTCAGAGGCTATATGATGTTATACCATGTTGATTCAGGGTTTAGGTCAGAGGCTATATGATGTTATACCATGTTGATTCAGGGTTTAGGTCAGAGGCTATATGATGTTATACCATGTTGATTCAGGGTTTAGGTCAGAGGCTATATGATGTTATACCATGTTGATTCAGGGTTTAGGTCAGAGGCTATATGATGTTATACCATGTTGATTCAGGGTTTAGGTCAGAGGCTATATGATGTTATACCATGTTAGGGTTTAGGTCAGAGGCTATATGATGTTATACCATGTTGATTCAGGGTTTAGGTCAGAGGCTATATGATGTTATACCATGTTGATTCAGGGTTTAGGTCAGAGGCTATATGATGTTATACCATGTTGATTCAGTGTTTAGGTCAGAGGCTATATGATGTTATACCATGTTGATTCAGGGTTTAGGTCAGAGGCTATATGATGTTATACCATGTTGATTCAGGGTTTAGGTCAGAGGCTATATGATGTTATACCATGTTGATTCAGGGTTTAGGTCAGAGGCTATATGATGTTATACCATGTTGATTCAGGGTTTAGGTCAGAGGCTATATGATGTTATACCATGTTGATTCAGTGTTTAGGTCAGTGTTTAGGTCAGAGGCTATATGATGTTATATCATGTTGATTCAGGGTTTAGGTCAGTGTTTAGGTCAGAGGCTATATGATGTTATACCATGTTGATTCAGGGTTTAGGTCAGAGGCTATATGATGTTATACCATGTTGATTCAGTGTTTAGGTCAGAGGCTATATGATGTTATACCATGTTGATTCAGGGTTTAGGTCAGAGGCTATATGATGTTATACCATGTTGATTCAGTGTTTAGGTCAGAGGCTATATGATGTTATACCATGTTGATTCAGGGTTTAGGTCAGAGGCTATATGATGTTATACCATGTTGATTCAGGGTTTAGGTCAGTGTTTAGGTCAGAGGCTATATGATGTTATACCATGTTGATTCAGGGTTTAGGTCAGAGGCTATATGATGTTATACCATGTTGATTCAGGGTTTAGGTCAGAGGCTATATGATGTTATACCATGTTGATTCAGGGTTTAGGTCAGAGGCTATATGATGTTATACCATGTTGATTCAGGGTTTAGGGTGTTTAGGTCAGAGGCTATATGATGTTATACCATGTTGATTCAGGGTTTAGGTCAGAGGCTATATGATGTTATACCATGTTGATTCAGGGTTTAGGTCAGAGGCTATATGATGTTATACCATGTTGATTCAGTGTTTAGGTCAGAGGCTATATGATGTTATACCATGTTGATTCAGGGTGTTTAGGTCAGAGGCTATATGATGTTATACCATGTTGATTCAGTGTTTAGGTCAGAGGCTATATGATGTTATACCATGTTGATTCAGGGTTTAGGTCAGAGGCTATATGATGTTATACCATGTTGATTCAGGGTTTAGGTCAGAGGCTATATGATGTTATACCATGTTGATTCAGGGTTTAGGTCAGAGGCTATATGATGTTATACCATGTTGATTCAGGGTTTAGGTCAGAGGCTATATGATGTTATACCATGTTGATTCAGGGTTTAGGTCAGAGGCTATATGATGTTATACCATGTTGATTCAGGGTTTAGGTCAGAGGCTATATGATGTTATACCATGTTGATTCAGGGTTTAGGTCAGAGGCTATATGATGTTATACCATGTTGATTCAGGGTTTAGGTCAGAGGCTATATGATGTTATACCATGTTGATTCAGGGTTTAGGTCAGAGGCTATATGATGTTATACCATGTTGATTCAGGGTTTAGGTCAGAGGCTATATGATGTTATACCATGTTGATTCAGGGTTTAGGTCAGAGGCTATATGATGTTATACCATGTTGATTCAGGGTTTAGGTCAGAGGCTATATGATGTTATACCATGTTGATTCAGGGTTTAGGTCAGTGTTTAGGTCAGAGGCTATATGATGTTATACCATGTTGATTCAGGGTTTAGGTCAGAGGCTATATGATGTTATACCATGTTGATTCAGGGTTTAGGTCAGAGGCTATATGATGTTATACCATGTTGATTCAGGGTTTAGGTCAGAGGCTATATGATGTTATACCATGTTGATTCAGGGTTTAGGTCAGTGTTTAGGTCAGAGGCTATATGATGTTATACCATGTTGATTCAGGGTTTAGGTCAGAGGCTATATGATGTTATACCATGTTGATTCAGGGTTTAGGTCAGAGGCTATATGATGTTATACCATGTTGATTCAGGGTTTAGGTCAGAGGCTATATGATGTTATACCATGTTGATTCAGGGTTTAGGTCAGAGGCTATATGATGTTATACCATGTTGATTCAGGGTTTAGGTCAGAGGCTATATGATGTTATACCATGTTGATTCAGGGTTTAGGTCAGTGTTTAGGTCAGAGGCTATATGATGTTATACCATGTTGATTCAGGGTTTAGGTCAGTGTTTAGGTCAGAGGCTATATGATGTTATACCATGTTGATTCAGGGTTTAGGTCAGAGGCTATATGATGTTATACCATGTTGATTCAGGGTTTAGGTCAGAGGCTATATGATGTTATACCATGTTGATTCAGGGTTTAGGTCAGAGGCTATATGATGTTATACCATGTTGATTCAGGGTTTAGGTCAGTGTTTAGGTCAGAGGCTATATGATGTTATACCATGTTGATTCAGGGTTTAGGTCAGAGGCTATATGATGTTATACCATGTTGATTCAGGGTTTAGGTCAGAGGCTATATGATGTTATACCATGTTGATTCAGGGTTTAGGTCAGTGTTTAGGTCAGAGGCTATATGATGTTATACCATGTTGATTCAGGGTTTAGGTCAGTGTTTAGGTCAGAGGCTATATGATGTTATACCATGTTGATTCAGGGTTTAGGTCAGTGTTTAGGTCAGAGGCTATATGATGTTATACCATGTTGATTCAGGGTTTAGGTCAGAGGCTATATGATGTTATACCATGTTGATTCAGGGTTTAGGTCAGTGTTTAGGTCAGAGGCTATATGATGTTATACCATGTTGATTCAGGGTTTAGGTCAGAGGCTATATGATGTTATACCATGTTGATTCAGTTGTAGGCAGAGGCTATATGATGTTATACCATGTTGATTCAGGGTTTAGGTCAGAGGCTATATGATGTTATACCATGTTGATTCAGGGTTTAGGTCAGAGGCTATATGATGTTATACCATGTTGATTCATGTTTAGGTCAGAGGCTATATGATGGTCATGTTGATTCAGGGTTTAGGTCAGAGGCTATATGATGTTATACCATGTTGATTCAGGGTTTAGGTCAGAGGCTATATGATGTTATACCATGTTGATTCAGGGTTTAGGTCAGAGGCTATATGATGTTATACCATGTTGATTCAGGGTTTAGGTCAGAGGCTATATGATGTTATACCATGTTGATTCAGGGTTTAGGTCAGAGGCTATATGATGTTATACCATGTTGATTCAGGGTTTAGGTCAGAGGCTATATGATGTTATACCATGTTGATTCAGGGTTTAGGTCAGAGGCTATATGATGTTATACCATGTTGATTCAGGGTTTAGGTCAGAGGCTATATGATGTTATACCATGTTGATTCAGGGTTTAGGTCAGAGGCTATATGATGTTATACCATGTTGATTCAGGGTTTAGGTCAGAGGCTATATGATGTTATACCATGTTGATTCAGTGTTTAGGTCAGAGGCTATATGATGTTATACCATGTTGATTCAGGGTTTAGGTCAGTGTTTAGGTCAGAGGCTATATGATGTTATACCATGTTGATTCAGGGTTTAGGTCAGAGGCTATATGATGTTATACCATGTTGATTCAGGGTTTAGGTCAGAGGCTATATGATGTTATACCATGTTGATTCAGGGTTTAGGTCAGAGGCTATATGATGTTATACCATGTTGATTCAGGTCAGTGTTTAGGTCAGAGGCTATATGATGTTATACCATGTTGATTCAGGGTTTAGGTCAGAGGCTATATGATGTTATACCATGTTGATTCAGTGTTTAGGTCAGAGGCTATATGATGTTATACCATGTTGATTCAGGGTTTAGGTCAGAGGCTATATGATGTTATACCATGTTGATTCAGGGTTTAGGTCAGAGGCTATATGATGTTATACCATGTTGATTCAGGGTTTAGGTCAGAGGCTATATGATGTTATACCATGTTGATTCAGGGTTTAGGTCAGAGGCTATATGATGTTATACCATGTTGATTCAGGGTTTAGGTCAGAGGCTATATGATGTTATACCATGTTGATTCAGGGTTTAGGTCAGAGGCTATATGATGTTATACCATGTTGATTCAGGGTTTAGGTCAGAGGCTATATGATGTTATACCATGTTGATTCAGTGTTTAGGTCAGAGGCTATATGATGTTATACCATGTTGATTCAGGGTTTAGGTCAGAGGCTATATGATGTTATACCATGTTGATTCAGGGTTTAGGTCAGAGGCTATATGATGTTATACCATGTTGATTCAGGGTTTAGGTCAGAGGCTATATGATGTTATACCATGTTGATTCAGGGTTTAGGTCAGAGGCTATATGATGTTATACCATGTTGATTCAGTGTTTAGGTCAGTGTTTAGGTCAGAGGCTATATGATGTTATACCATGTTGATTCAGGGTTTAGGTCAGAGGCTATATGATGTTATACCATGTTGATTCAGGGTTTAGGTCAGTGTTTAGGTCAGAGGCTATATGATGTTATACCATGTTGATTCAGGGTTTAGGTCAGTGTTTAGGTCAGAGGCTATATGATGTTATACCATGTTGATTCAGGGTTTAGGTCAGTGTTTAGGTCAGAGGCTATATGATGTTATATCATGTTGATTCAGGGTTTAGGTCAGAGGCTATATGATGTTATACCATGTTGATTCAGTGTTTAGGTCAGAGGCTATATGATGTTATACCATGTTGATTCAGGGTTTAGGTCAGAGGCTATATGATGTTATACCATGTTGATTCAGGGTTTAGGTCAGAGGCTATATGATGTTATACCATGTTGATTCAGGGTTTAGGTCAGAGGCTATATGATGTTATACCATGTTGATTCAGGGTTTAGGTCAGAGGCTATATGATGTTATACCATGTTGATTCAGGGTTTATGTTATACCATGTTGATTCAGGGTTTAGGTCAGAGGCTATATGATGTTATACCATGTTGATTCAGGGTTTAGGTCAGAGGCTATATGATGTTATACCATGTTGATTCAGGGTTTAGGTCAGAGGCTATATGATGTTATACCATGTTGATTCAGGGTTTAGGTCAGAGGCTATATGATGTTATACCATGTTGATTCAGGGTTTAGGTCAGAGGCTGTATGATGTTATACCATGTTGATTCAGGGTTTAGGTCAGAGGCTATATGATGTTATACCATGTTGATTCAGGGTTTAGGTCAGAGGCTATATGATGTTATACCATGTTGATTCAGTGTTTAGGTCAGAGGCTATATGATGTTATACCATGTTGATTCAGGGTTTAGGTCAGAGGCTATATGATGTTATACCATGTTGATTCAGGGTTTAGGTCAGAGGCTATATGATGTTATACCATGTTGATTCAGGGTTTAGGTCAGAGGCTATATGATGTTATACCATGTTGATTCAGGGTTTAGGTCAGAGGCTATATGATGTTATACCATGTTGATTCAGGGTTTAGGTCAGAGGCTATATGATGTTATACCATGTTGATTCAGTGTTTAGGTCAGAGGCTATATGATGTTATACCATGTTGATTCAGGGTTTAGGTCAGAGGCTATATTTGTTATACCATGTTGATTCAGGGTTTAGGTCAGAGGCTATATGATGTTATACCATGTTGATTCAGGGTTTAGGTCAGAGGCTATATGATGTTATACCATGTTGATTCAGGGTTTAGGTCAGAGGCTGTATGATGTTATATCATGTTGATTCAGGGTTTAGGTCAGAGGCTATATGATGTTATATCATGTTGATTCAGGGTTTAGGTCAGAGGCTGTATTTAAGTTATACAATGTTGATTCAGGGTTTAGGTCAGAGGCTGTATTTAAGTTACACAATGTTGATTCAGGGTTTAGGTCAGAGGCTATATGATGTTATACCATGTTGATTCAGGGTTTAGGTCAGAGGCTATATGATGTTATACCATGTTGATTCAGGGTTTAGGTCAGAGGCTATATGATGTTATACCATGTTGATTCAGGGTTTAGGTCAGAGGCTATATGATGTTATACCATGTTGATTCAGGGTTTAGGTCAGAGGCTATATGATGTTATACCATGTTGATTCAGGGTTTAGGTCAGAGGCTATATGATGTTATACCATGTTGATTCAGGGTTTAGGTCAGAGGCTATATGATGTTATACCATGTTGAGGGTTTTCAGTGTTTAGGTCAGAGGCTATATGATGTTATACCATGTTGATTCAGGTGTTTAGGTCAGAGGCTATATGATGTTATACCATGTTGATTCAGGGTTTAGGTCAGTGTTTAGGTCAGAGGCTATATGATGTTATACCATGTTGATTCAGGGTTTAGGTCAGAGGCTATATGATGTTATACCATGTTGATTCAGTGTTTAGGTCAGAGGCTATATGATGTTATACCATGTTGATTCAGGGTTTAGGTCAGTGAGGCTAGGCTATATGATGTTATACCATGTTGATTCAGTGTTTAGGTCAGAGGCTATATGATGTTATACCATGTTGATTCAGGGTTTAGGTCAGAGGCTATATGATGTTATACCATGTTGATTCAGGGTTTAGGGTGTTTAGGTCAGAGGCTATATGATGTTATACCATGTTGATTCAGTGTTTAGGTCAGAGGCTATATGATGTTATACCATGTTGATTCAGGGTTTAGGGGTTTAGGTCAGAGGCTATATGATGTTATACCATGTTGATTCAGGGTTTAGTGTTTAGGTCAGAGGCTATATGATGTTATACCATGTTGATTCAGGGTGTTTAGGTCAGAGGCTATATGATGTTATACCATGTTGATTCAGGGTTTAGGTCAGAGTTTAGGCAGAGGCTATATGATGTTATACCATGTTGATTGTTTTCAGTGTTTAGGTCAGAGGCTATATGATGTTATACCATGTTGATTCAGTGTTTAGGTCAGAGGCTATATGATGTTATACCATGTTGATTCAGGGTTTAGGTCAGAGGCTATATGATGTTATACCATGTTGATTCAGGGTTTAGGTCAGAGGCTATATGATGTTATACCATGTTGATTCAGTGTTTAGGTCAGAGGCTATATGATGTTATACCATGTTGATTCAGTGTTTAGGTCAGAGGCTATATGATGTTATACCATGTTGATTCAGGGTTTAGGTCAGTGTTTAGGTCAGAGGCTATATGATGTTATATCATGTTGATTCAGTGTTTAGGTCAGAGGCTATATGATGTTATACCATGTTGATTCAGGGTTTAGGTCAGAGGCTATATGATGTTATACCATGTTGATTCAGGGTTTAGGTCAGAGGCTATATGATGTTATACCATGTTGATTCAGGGTTTAGGTCAGTGTTTAGGTCAGAGGCTATATGATGTTATATCATGTTGATTCAGTGTTTAGGTCAGAGGCTATATGATGTTATACCATGTTGATTCAGGGTTTAGGTCAGAGGCTATATGATGTTATACCATGTTGATTCAGGGTTTAGGTCAGAGGCTATATGATGTTATACCATGTTGATTCAGGGTTTAGGTCAGAGGCTATATGATGTTATACCATGTTGATTCAGGGTTTAGGTCAGAGGCTATATGATGTTATACCATGTTGATTCAGGGTTTAGGTCAGAGGCTATATGATGTTATACCATGTTGATTCAGGGTTTAGGTCAGAGGCTATATGATGTTATACCATGTTGATTCAGGGTTTAGGTCAGAGGCTATATGATGTTATATCATGTTGATTCAGTGTTTAGGTCAGAGGCTATATGATGTTATACCATGTTGATTCAGGGTTTAGGTCAGAGGCTATATGATGTTATACCATGTTGATTCAGGGTTTAGGTCAGAGGCTATATGATGTTATACCATGTTGATTCAGGGTTTAGGTCAGAGGCTATATGATGTTATACCATGTTGATTCAGTGTTTAGGTCAGAGGCTATATGATGTTATACCATGTTGATTCAGGGTTTAGGTCAGAGGCTATATGATGTTATACCATGTTGATTCAGGGTTTAGGTCAGAGGCTATATGATGTTATACCATGTTGATTCAGGGTTTAGGTCAGAGGCTATATGATGTTATATCATGTTGATTCAGGTGTTTAGGTCAGAGGCTATATGATGTTATACCATGTTGATTCAGGGTTTAGGTCAGAGGCTATATGATGTTATACCATGTTGATTCAGGGTTTAGGTCAGAGGCTATATGATGTTATACCATGTTGATTCAGGGTTTAGGTCAGAGGCTATATGATGTTATACCATGTTGATTCAGGGTTTAGGTCAGAGGCTATATGATGTTATACCATGTTGATTCAGGGTTTAGGTCAGAGGCTATATGATGTTATACCATGTTGATTCAGGGTTTAGGTCAGAGGCTATATGATGTTATACCATGTTGATTCAGGGTTTAGGTCAGAGGCTATATGATGTTATACCATGTTGATTCAGGGTTTTCAGAGGCTATATGATGTTATACCATGTTGATTCAGGGTTTAGGTCAGAGGCTATATGATGTTATACCATGTTGATTCAGGGTTTAGGTCAGTGTTTAGGTGAGAGGCTATATGATGTTATACCATGTTGATTCAGGGTTTAGGTCAGAGGCTATATGATGTTATACCATGTTGATTCAGGGTTTAGGTCAGAGGCTATATGATGTTATACCATGTTGATTCAGGGTTTAGGTCAGAGGCTATATGATGTTATACCATGTTGATTCAGGGTTTAGGTCAGAGGCTATATGATGTTATACCATGTTGATTCAGGGTTTAGGTCAGAGGCTATATGATGTTATACCATGTTGATTCAGGGTTTAGGTCAGTGTTTAGGTCAGAGGCTATATGATGTTATACCATGTTGATTCAGGGTTTAGGTCAGAGGCTATATGATGTTATACCATGTTGATTCAGGGTTTAGGTCAGAGGCTATATGATGTTATACCATGTTGATTCAGGGTTTAGGTCAGAGGCTATATGATGTTATACCATGTTGATTCAGTGTTTAGGTCAGAGGCTATATGATGTTATACCATGTTGATTCAGTGTTTAGGTCAGAGGCTATATGATGTTATACCATGTTGATTCAGGGTTTAGGTCAGAGGCTATATGATGTTATACCATGTTGATTCAGTGTTTAGGTCAGAGGCTATATGATGTTATACCATGTTGATTCAGGGTTTAGGTCAGAGGCTATATGATGTTATACCATGTTGATTCAGGGTTTAGGTCAGAGGCTATATGATGTTATACCATGTTGATTCAGGGTTTAGGTCAGAGGCTATATGATGTTATACCATGTTGATTCAGGGTTTAGGTCAGAGGCTATATGATGTTATACCATGTTGATTCAGGGTTTAGGTCAGAGGCTATATGATGTTATACCATGTTGATTCAGGGTTTAGGTCAGGGTTTAGGTCAGAGGCTATATGATGTTATACCATGTTGATTCAGGGTTTAGGTCAGAGGCTATATGATGTTATACCATGTTGATTCAGGGTTTAGGTCAGTGTTTAGGTCAGAGGCTATATGATGTTATACCATGTTGATTCAGGGTTTAGGTCAGAGGCTATATGATGTTATACCATGTTGATTCAGGGTTTAGGTCAGTGTTTAGGTCAGAGGCTATATGATGTTATACCATGTTGATTCAGGGTTTAGGTCAGTGTTTAGGTCAGAGGCTATATGATGTTATACCATGTTGATTCAGGGTTTAGGTCAGAGGCTATATGATGTTATACCATGTTGATTCAGGGTTTAGGTCAGAGGCTATATGATGTTATACCATGTTGATTCAGGGTTTAGGTCAGAGGCTATATGATGTTATACCATGTTGATTCAGGGTTTATTCAGTGTTTAGGTCAGAGGCTATATGATGTTATACCATGTTGATTCAGTGTTTAGGTCAGAGGCTATATGATGTTATACCATGTTGATTCAGGGTTTAGGTCAGAGGCTATATGATGTTATACCATGTTGATTCAGGGTTTAGGTCAGAGGCTATATGATGTTATACCATGTTGATTCAGGGTTTAGGTCAGAGGCTATATGATGTTATACCATGTTGATTCAGGGTTTAGGTCAGAGGCTATATGATGTTATACCATGTTGATTCAGTGTTTAGGTCAGAGGCTATATGATGTTATACCATGTTGATTCAGGGTTTAGGTCAGAGGCTATATGATGTTATACCATGTTGATTCAGGGTTTAGGTCAGAGGCTATATGATGTTATACCATGTTGATTCAGGTTTAGGTCAGAGGCTATATGATGTTATACCATGTTGATTCAGGGTTTAGGTCAGAGGCTATATGATGTTATACCATGTTGATTCAGGGTTTAGGTCAGAGGCTATATGATGTTATACCATGTTGATTCAGGGTTTAGGTCAGAGGCTATATGATGTTATACCATGTTGATTCAGGGTTTAGGTCAGAGGCTATATGATGTTATACCATGTTGATTCAGGGTTTAGGTTAGAGGCTATATGATGTTATACCATGTTGATTCAGGGTTTAGGTCAGAGGCTATATGATGTTATACCATGTTGATTCAGGGTTTAGGTCAGAGGCTATATGATGTTACACCATGTTGATTCAGTGTTTAGGTCAGAGGCTATATGATGTTATACCATGTTGATTCAGGGTTTAGGTCAGAGGCTATATGATGTTATACCATGTTGATTCAGTGTTTAGGTCAGAGGCTATATGATGTTATACCATGTTGATTCAGGGTTTAGGTCAGTGTTTAGGTCAGAGGCTATATGATGTTATACCATGTTGATTCAGGGTTTAGGTCAGAGGCTATATGATGTTATACCATGTTGATTCAGGGTTTAGGTCAGTGTTTAGGTCAGAGGCTATATGATGTTATACCATGTTGATTCAGGGTTTAGGTTAGAGGCTATATGATGTTATACCATGTTGATTCAGTGTTTAGGTCAGAGGCTATATGATGTTATACCATGTTGATTCAGGGTTTAGGTCAGAGGCTATATGATGTTATACCATGTTGATTCAGTGTTTAGGTCAGAGGCTATATGATGTTATACCATGTTGATTCAGTGTTTAGGTCAGAGGCTATATGATGTTATACCATGTTGATTCAGGGTTTAGGTCAGAGGCTATATGATGTTATACCATGTTGATTCAGGGTTTAGGTCAGAGGCTATATGATGTTATACCATGTTGATTCAGGGTTTAGGTCAGAGGCTATATGATGTTATATCATGTTGATTCAGGGTTTAGGTCAGAGGCTATATGATGTTATACCATGTTGATTCAGGGTTTAGGTCAGGGTTTAGGTCAGAGGCTATATGATGTTATACCATGTTGATTCAGGGTTTAGGTCAGGGTTTAGGTCAGAGGCTATATGATGTTATACCATGTTGATTCAGGGTTTAGGTCAGAGGCTATATGATGTTATACCATGTTGATTCAGGGTTTAGGTTAGAGGCTATATGATGTTATACCATGTTGATTCAGGTCAGTGTTTAGGTCAGAGGCTATATGATGTTATACCATGTTGATTCAGGGTTTAGGTCAGGTGAGAGGCTATATGATGTTATACCATGTTGATTCAGGGTTTAGGTCAGAGGCTATATGATGTTATACCATGTTGATTCAGGGTTTCAGGGGTTTAGGTCAGAGGCTATATGATGTTATACCATGTTGATTCAGGGTTTAGGTCAGAGGCTATATGATGTTATACCATGTTGATTCAGGGTTTAGGTTAGAGGCTATATGATGTTATACCATGTTGATTCAGGGTTTAGGTCAGAGGCTATATGATGTTATACCATGTTGATTCAGGGTTTAGGTCAGAGGCTATATGATGTTATACCATGTTGATTCAGGGTTTAGGTCAGTGTTTAGGTGAGAGGCTATATGATGTTATACCATGTTGATTCAGGGTTTAGGTCAGAGGCTATATGATGTTATACCATGTTGATTCAGGGTTTAGGTCAGAGGCTATATGATGTTATACCATGTTGATTCAGTGTTTAGGTCAGAGGCTATATGATGTTATACCATGTTGATTCAGGGTTTAGGTCAGAGGCTATATGATGTTATACCATGTTGATTCAGGGTTTAGGTCAGAGGCTATATGATGTTATACCATGTTGATTCAGGGTTTAGGTCAGAGGCTATATGATGTTATACCATGTTGATTCAGGGTTTAGGTCAGAGGCTATATGATGTTATACCATGTTGATTCAGGGTTTAGGTCAGAGGCTATATGATGTTATACCATGTTGATTCAGTGTTTAGGTCAGAGGCTATATGATGTTATACCATGTTGATTCAGTGTTTAGGTTAGAGGCTATATGATGTTATACCATGTTGATTCAGGGTTTAGGTCAGAGGCTATATGATGTTATACCATGTTGATTCAGGGTTTAGGTCAGAGGCTATATGATGTTATACCATGTTGATTCAGTGTTTAGGTTAGAGGCTATATGATGTTATACCATGTTGATTCAGGGTTTAGGTCAGAGGCTATATGATGTTATACCATGTTGATTCAGTGTTTAGGTCAGAGGCTATATGATGTTATACCATGTTGATTCAGGGTTTAGGTCAGAGGCTATATGATGTTATACCATGTTGATTCAGTGTTTAGGTTAGAGGCTATATGATGTTATACCATGTTGATTCAGGGTTTAGGTCAGAGGCTATATGATGTTATACCATGTTGATTCAGGGTTTAGGTCAGAGGCTATATGATGTTATACCATGTTGATTCAGGGTTTAGGTCAGAGGCTATATGATGTTATACCATGTTGATTCAGGGTTTAGGTTAGAGGCTATATGATGTTATACCATGTTGATTCAGGGTTTAGGTCAGAGGCTATATGATGTTATACCATGTTGATTCAGGGTTTAGGTTAGAGGCTATATGATGTTATACCATGTTGATTCAGGGTTTAGGTCAGAGGCTATATGATGTTATACCATGTTGATTCAGGGTTTAGGTCAGAGGCTATATGATGTTATACCATGTTGATTCAGGGTTTAGGTCAGAGGCTATATGATGTTATACCATGTTGATTCAGGGTTTAGGTTAGAGGCTATATGATGTTATACCATGTTGATTCAGGGTTTAGGTCAGAGGCTATATGATGTTATACCATGTTGATTCAGGGTTTAGGTTAGAGGCTATATGATGTTATACCATGTTGATTCAGGGTTTAGGTCAGAGGCTATATGATGTTATACCATGTTGATTCAGGGTTTAGGTTAGAGGCTATATGATGTTATACCATGTTGATTCAGGGTTTAGGTCAGAGGCTATATGATGTTATACCATGTTGATTCAGGGTTTAGGTCAGAGGCTATATGATGTTATACCATGTTGATTCAGGGTTTAGGTCAGAGGCTATATGATGTTATACCATGTTGATTCAGGGTTTAGGTCAGTGTTTAGGTCAGAGGCTATATGATGTTATACCATGTTGATTCAGGGTTTAGGTCAGAGGCTATATGATGTTATACCATGTTGATTCAGGGTTTAGGTCAGAGGCTATATGATGTTATACCATGTTGATTCAGGGTTTAGGTCAGAGGCTATATGATGTTATACCATGTTGATTCAGGGTTTAGGTCAGAGGCTATATGATGTTATACCATGTTGATTCAGGGTTTAGGTCAGAGGCTATATGATGTTATACCATGTTGATTCAGGGTTTAGGTCAGAGGCTATATGATGTTATACCATGTTGATTCAGGGTTTAGGTCAGAGGCTATATGATGTTATACCATGTTGATTCAGGGTTTAGGTCAGAGGCTATATGATGTTATACCATGTTGATTCAGGGTTTAGGTCAGAGGCTATATGATGTTATACCATGTTGATTCAGTGTTTAGGTCAGAGGCTATATGATGTTATACCATGTTGATTCAGGGTTTAGGTCAGAGGCTATATGATGTTATACCATGTTGATTCAGGGTTTAGGTCAGTGTTTAGGTCAGAGGCTATATGATGTTATACCATGTTGATTCAGGGTTTAGGTCAGAGGCTATATGATGTTATACCATGTTGATTCAGTGTTTAGGTCAGAGGCTATATGATGTTATACCATGTTGATTCAGTGTTTAGGTCAGAGGCTATATGATGTTATACCATGTTGATTCAGGGTTTAGGTCAGAGGCTATATGATGTTATACCATGTTGATTCAGGGTTTAGGTCAGTGTTTAGGTCAGAGGCTATATGATGTTATACCATGTTGATTCAGGGTTTAGGTCAGAGGCTATATGATGTTATATCAGTGTTGATTCAGTGTTTAGGTCAGAGGCTATATGATGTTATACCATGTTGATTCAGGGTTTAGGTTAGAGGCTATTGATGTTATACCATGTTGATTCAGGTGTTTAGGTCAGAGGCTATATGATGTTATACCATGTTGATTCAGGGTTTAGGTCAGAGGCTATATGATGTTATACCATGTTGATTCAGGGTTTAGGTCAGAGGCTATATGATGTTATACCATGTTGATTCAGGGTTTAGGTTCAGAGGCTATATGATGTTATACCATGTTGATTCAGGTGTTTAGGTCAGAGGCTATATGATGTTATACCATGTTGATTCAGGGTTTAGGTTAGAGGCTATATGATGTTATACCATGTTGATTCAGGGTTTAGGTCAGAGGCTATATGATGTTATACCATGTTGATTCAGGGTTTAGGTCAGAGGCTATATGATGTTATACCATGTTGATTCAGGGTTTAGGTTAGAGGCTATATGATGTTATACCATGTTGATTCAGGGTTTAGGTTAGAGGCTATATGATGTTATACCATGTTGATTCAGGGTTTAGGTCAGAGGCTATATGATGTTATACCATGTTGATTCAGGGTTTAGGTCAGAGGCTATATGATGTTATACCATGTTGATTCAGGGTTTAGGTCAGTGTTTAGGTCAGAGGCTATATGATGTTATACCATGTTGATTCAGGGTTTAGGTCAGAGGCTATATGATGTTATACCATGTTGATTCAGGGTTTAGGTTAGAGGCTATATGATGTTATACCATGTTGATTCAGTGTTTAGGTCAGAGGCTATATGATGTTATATCATGTTGATTCAGGGTTTAGGTCAGTGTTTAGGTGAGAGGCTATATGATGTTATACCATGTTGATTCAGTGTTTAGGTTAGAGGCTATATGATGTTATACCATGTTGATTCAGGGTTTAGGTCAGAGGCTATATGATGTTATACCATGTTGATTCAGGGTTTAGGTCAGAGGCTATATGATGTTATACCATGTTGATTCAGGGTTTAGGTCAGAGGCTATATGATGTTATACCATGTTGATTCAGTGTTTAGGTCAGAGGCTATATGATGTTATACCATGTTGATTCAGGGTTTAGGTCAGAGGCTATATGATGTTATACCATGTTGATTCAGGGTTTAGGTCAGAGGCTATATGATGTTATACCATGTTGATTCAGGGTTTAGGTTAGGGTTTAGGTGAGAGGCTATATGATGTTATACCATGTTGATTCAGGGTTTAGGTTAGGGTTTAGGTGAGAGGCTATATGATGTTATACCATGTTGATTCAGGGTTTAGGTTAGGGTTTAGGTGAGAGGCTATATGATGTTATACCATGTTGATTCAGGGTTTAGGTCAGAGGCTATATGATGTTATACCATGTTGATTCAGTGTTTAGGTCAGAGGCTATATGATGTTATACCATGTTGATTCAGGGTTTAGGTCAGAGGCTATATGATGTTATACCATGTTGATTCAGGGTTTAGGTCAGTGTTTAGGTCAGAGGCTATGATGATGTTATACCATGTTGATTCAGGGTTTAGGTCAGAGGCTATATGATGTTATACCATGTTGATTCAGGGTTTAGGTCAGTGTTTAGGTCAGAGGCTATATGATGTTATACCATGTTGATTCAGGGTTTAGGTCAGAGGCTATATGATGTTATACCATGTTGATTCAGGGTTTAGGTCAGTGTTTAGGTCAGAGGCTATATGATGTTATACCATGTTGATTCAGGGTTTAGGTCAGAGGCTATATGATGTTATACCATGTTGATTCAGGGTTTAGGTCAGAGGCTATATGATGTTATACCATGTTGATTCAGGGTTTAGGCTATATGATGTTATACCATGTTGATTTAGGTCAGAGGCTATATGTGTTTAGGTCAGAGGCTATATGATGTTATACCATGTTGATTCAGGGTTTAGGTTAGAGGCTATATGATGTTATACCATGTTGATTCAGGGTTTAGGTCAGAGGCTATATGATGTTATACCATGTTGATTCAGGGTTTAGGTCAGTGTTTAGGTGAGAGGCTATATGATGTTATACCATGTTGATTCAGGGTTTAGGTCAGAGGCTATATGATGTTATACCATGTTGATTCAGGGTTTAGGTCAGTGTTTAGGTCAGAGGCTATATGATGTTATACCATGTTGATTCAGGGTTTAGGTCAGAGGCTATATGATGTTATACCATGTTGATTCAGGGTTTTAGTGTTTAGTGGCTATATTTATCATTTATCAGGGTTTGTTTTATATTTTATTTATCCCTTGTTTTACCAGGACTGAGAACACGTTCTCATTTACAGCAACGACCTGGGGAATAGTTACAGGGGAGAAGAGTGGGGATGAATGAGCCAATTGTAAACTGGGGATTATTGGTGACCGTGATTGGTATGACCGGGGCCTTAGATTGTGGGATTTAATGACCTCAGAGAGTCAGGACACCAGGGTTAACACCCCTACTCTTACCATAAGTGCCATGGGATCTTTAATGACCTCAGAGAGTCAGGACACCCGTTTAACGTCCCCCTACACAGGGCAGTGTCCCCAATCACTGCCCTGGGGCAATGGGATATTTTTTTAGACCAGAGAAAAGGGTGCCTCCTACTGGCCCTCCAACACCACTTCCAGCAGCATCTGGTCTCCCATCCAGGGACCGACCAGGACCAACCCTGCTTAGCTAGCAAGCCAGCAGTGGGTCCCCAGCATCGTTTAATGATGATTGATATTGATTGTGAAATGATTGATATTGATTGTGTAATGATGATTGATATTGATCGTGTAATGATTGATATTGATTGTGTAATGAGGATTGATATTGATTGTGTAATGAGGATTGATATTGATCGTGGAATGATGATTGATATTGATCGTGGAATGATGTACTGTATAAGGTAATTAGTATTGAGCTTCTGGCAAGTGCTTCATGCAAGATCTGGAGCTTTTCAGTAAGGTAACAGACAGTGCAGCGGTGACATAGGTTGGGCCCTTAGTGCACTACTTTTGGCCATGTAGGGAATAAGGTGCCATAGGGCTCTGGTCAAATATAGTGTACTGAATAGGGTGCCATAGGGCTCTGGTCTAAAGTAGTGCACTATGTAGGGAATAGGGTGCCATAGGGCTCTGGTCTAAAGTAGTGCACTATATATAGGGAATAGGGTTCTATAGGGATCTGGTCTAAAGTAGTGCACTATATATAGGGAATAGGGTGCCATAGGGCTCTGGTCTAAAGTAGTGCACTATGTAGGGAATAGGGTGCCATAGGGCTCTGGTCTAAAGTAGTGCACTATATATAGGGAATAGGGTGCCATAGGGCTCTGGTCTAAAGTAGTGCACTATGTAGGGAATAGGGTGCCATAGGGCTCTGGTCTAAAGTAGTGCACTATATAGGGAATAGGGTGCTATTTGAGACTCATAGTGAACTTCTGTAAATGAGTCCCACTAGTCCACGACTCTTGTATCAGGCCTTCATGGTAGAATCAGTGTTGGCCACGATATCTGATGAAGTCCTCTTCCTTCATCAGATGTTTTATTTGTAACTAATCCAGCGAGTAAAACCGGTTGTTATGACAACATATCATTGGAAGACAGTTTTATATACACACCGCTCAAAAGAATAAAGGGAACACTTAAACAACGCAATGTAACTCCAAGTCGATCACACTTCTGTGAAATCAAACTGTCCACTTAGGAAGCAACACTGATTGACAATACATTTCACATGCTGTTGTGCAAATGGAATAGACAACAGGTGGAAATTATAGGCATTTAGCAAGACATCCCCAATAAAGGAGTGGTTCTGCAGGTGGTGACCACAGACCACTTCACAGTTCCTATGTTTCCTGGCTGATGTTTTGGTCACTTTTGAATGCTGGTGGTGCTTTCACTCTAGTGGTAGCATGAGACGGAGTCTACAACCCACCCAAGTGGCTCAGGTAGTGCAGCTCATCCAGGATGGCACATCAATGCGAGCTGTGGCAAGAAGGTTTGCTGTGTCTGTCAATGTAGTGTCCAGAGCATGGAGGCGCTACCAGGAGACAGGCCAGTACATCAGGAGATGTGGAGGAGTCCGTAGGAGGGCAACAACCGCCTACCGCCTATAGGGCTACCTCCGACCAATGTGCAAGGAGGAGCAGGAGGAGCACTGCCAGAGCCCTGCAAAATGACCTCCAGCAGGCCACAAATGTGCATGTGTCTGCTCAAACGCTCAGAAACAGACTCCATGAGGGTGGTATGAGGGCCAGACGTCCACAGGTGTGGGTTGGGCTTACAGCCCAACACCGTGCAGGACGTTTGGCATTTGCCAGAGAACACCAAGATTGGCAAATTCGCCACTGGCGCCCTGTGCTCTTCACAGATCAAAGCAGGTTCACACTGAGCACATGTGACAGACGTGACAGAGTCTGGAGACGCCATGGAGAACGTTCTGCTGCCTGCAACATCCTCCAGCATGACCGGTTTGGCGGTGGGTCAGTCATGGTGTGGGGTGGCATTACTTTGGGGGGCCGCACAGCCCTCCATGTGCTTGCCAGAGGTAGCCTGACTGCCATTAGGTACCTGAGATGAGATCCTCAGACCCCTTGTGAGACCATATGCTGGTGCGGTTGGCCCTGGGTTCCTCCAAATGCAAGACAATGCTAGACCTCATGTGGCTGGAGTGTGTCAGCAGTTTCTGCAAGAGGAAGGCATTGATGCTATGGGCTGGCCCGCCTGTTCCCCAGACCTGAATCCAATTGAGCACATCTGGGACATCATGTCTCGCTCCATCCACCAACGCCACGTTGCACCACAGACTGTCCAGGAGTTGGCGGATGCTTTAGTCCAGGTCTGGGAGGAGATCCCTCAGGAGACTATCCGGCACCTCATCAGGAGCATGCCCGGGCATTGTAGGGGGGTTATACAGGCACGTGGAGGCCACACACACTACTGAGCCTCATTTTGACTTGTTTTAAGGACATTACATCAAAGTTGGATCAGCCTGTAGTGTGGTTTTCCACTTTAATTTTGAGTGTGACTCCAAATCCAGACCTCCATGGCTTGATACATTTGGTTTCAATTGATCATTTTTGTGTGATTTTGTTGTCAGCACATTCAACTATGTAAAGAAAAAAGTATTTAATAAGAATATTTCATTCATTCAGATCTAGGATGTGTTATTTTAGTGTTCCCTTTATTTTTTTGAGCAGTGTACTAGCAGAAACCCAGGTGAAAGGGACCTCACCTCAGCCTTCAACACCATTTACCCTCTAAGCTCATCGTTAAGCTCGGGGCCCTCGGTTTGAACCTTTGCCCTGTGCAACTGGATCCTGGACTTCCTGACGGGTCGCCCCCAGGTGGTGACGGAAGGAAATTACACCTCCGCTTTGCTGATTCTCCTCCATGTTCACCTAGGAGTGCGTGGCCACGCATGTCTCCAAATCAATCATCAAGTTTGCAGACAATACAACAGTGGTAGGCCTGATTACCGACAATGACAAGACAGCCTACAGGGAGGAGGTGAGGGCCCTGCCTGGGAGAGTGGTGCCAGGAAACTAACCTCCCTCTCAACGTCAACAAAACAAAGGAGCTAATCGTGGACTTCAGGAGACAGCAGAGGGAGCATGTTCCCATCCACATCCTCCCTCCCTCTCTCTCATCCCCTCCCTCCCTCGCTCTCATCTCTCCCTCCCTCCCTCCCTCCCTGCCCCTCTCTCATCTCCCCTCCCTCCCTCCTACCCAGAAACCTAGTCTCCTGCCAGCACCTGGCTATCTGGAACAATGGGAGAGAGGAGAGATAAGAGAGGAAAGAGGAAGTGTTGAATTAAACACTACCTAGTCACTATAGTCTCCCAGGCCTCTCATTCACCTATTGGTCATGGCATTCGTCCCAAATGGCATCCTATTCCCTATATAGTTCAAAGGACTCTGTGTCAAAAGGAGGACACTATACAGGGAACGGGGTTCCATTTGGTGTGCATACTTTGTTTGTGTAATCTGCTATGGTATTATATAGATATGTAGATAAGCTGTATCTAGATAAGCTCCAGCGCCTCTCATGCTCCTTGTTGCTCCTCCGACACAGTTTTAATGGCTATTAATATCCTCACAGTCTGTGTCTTGTTGTAGATGGAAGCAGGCACTGGGAGAGATTGTCAGCCTGTTGTTACCTCAGCCCCTTGTTACCTCACCTCAGCCCGTTGTTACCTCACCTCAGCCCCTTGTTACCTCACCTCAGCCCGTTGTTACCTCACCTCAGCCCGTTGTTACCTCACCTCAGCCCGTTGTTACCTCAGCCCCTTGTTACCTCACCTCAGCCCGTTGTTACCTCACCTCAGCCCCTTGTTACCTCACCTCAGCCCCTTGTTACCTCACCTCAGCCCGTTGTTACCTCAGCCCCTTGTTACCTCACCTCAGCCCGTTGTTACCTCACCTCAGCCCCTTGTTACCTCACCTCAGCCCGTTGTTACCTCACCTCAGCCCGTTGTTACCTCACCTCAGCCCGTTGTTACCTCACCTCAGCCCGTTGTTACCTCAGCCCCTTGTTACCTCACCTCAGCCCGTTGTTACCTCACCTCAGCCCCTTGTTACCTCACCTCAGCCCGTTGTTACCTCACCTCAGCCCGTTGTTACCTCACCTCAGCCTGTTGTTACCTCACCTCAGCCCGTTGTTACCTCACCTCAGCCCCTTGTTACCTCACCTCAGCCCGTTGTTACCTCACCTCAGCCCCTTGTTACCTCACCTCAGCCCGTTGTTACCTCACCTCAGCCCGTTGTTACCTCACCTCAGCCCCTTGTTACCTCACCTCAGCCCGTTGTTACCTCACCTCAGCCCCTTGTTACCTCACCTCAGCCCCTTGTTACCTCACCTCAGCCCCTTGTTACCTCACCTCAGCCCCTTGTTACCTCACCTCAGCCCGTTGTTACCTCACCTCAGCCCCTTGTTACCTCACCTCAGCTCGTTGTTACCTCACCTCAGCCTGTTGTTACCTCACCTCAGCCCCTTGATACCTCACCTCAGCCTGTTGTTACCACACCTCAGCTCGTTGTTACCTCACCTCAGCCTGTTGTTACCTCACCTCAGCCCCTTGTTACCTCACCTCAGCCCCTTGTTACCTCACCTCAGCCCATTGTTACCTCACCTCAGCCCGTTGTTACCTCAGCCCCTTGTTACCTCAGCCCCTTGTTACCTCACCTCAGCCCGTTGTTACCTCAGCCCGATGATGATTCCCTATATACAGTACTTTTTGACCAGGGCCGAAGGGGTAGGGCCCAATCAGAGCCCTTCTGCTTGGTAATACCTGTACCATATGGACACCCAGCTGACAGGTAGACTGAGCCAGTACCTGACCAGTCAGTCAAGCACTTAATAGTAGCAGCTAATAACCAATGAGTGACATCAGACCTACCCTGGGCTCTCAATTGTAATCAATATAGCACAAGCTAATATAAAGGGATGCTTAGAGGAGAAGGCTACTCAGGTAAACAACCATTTAAAGAAGGAAGGGAAGAGTAGAGTGAAAATAATCCTCTTCTTGTAAAAAAAAAAAATGAAAAAAAAGTAGGTATTTTTTTTCCCACCAAAATACAAAATGGCGATTTAAAAAGTTACTGAATGAAACTCAAATCTGCAGTGTGAAGCAGACACCTGTAACGTAGACACAGGGAGTCAGGAAGAAGGTGCAGTTAGTGGGTTTAATGAAGAAAACAAACAAACAAACAAACAAAGACCGGTACAAAACAAGAGAAGCGTCTGGACATGGAAACACAAACAATTACAACCCGATGACTGACGGAACAGAGCGCTAGATAAATGGTAAGCAACGAAGTCCAGGTGTGAGTAAAGATGGATGCCAGGCCCGGTGGTTAGTCGACCGGTGATGTCGAACATCGGAGCAGGAGTAGACATAACGTAACAAGACTTTACTTCTCGTAAGTCAATGCATTAAAAGGCCCAATGCAGACATTTTTTTTTTATCTCAATATCCAATCATTTCTGAGTAACAATTAAGTAACTTACTGTGATTTGTTTTCCATTAATATGGTGAAAAATAAACAAAAATCGCTTCTTAGCAAAGAGCTATTTCTCAAGCAAGAATGTTTCTAGGACTGTCTGGGGGCGTGGTCTGAGTGGGGAGGGGAAAACTGAAAACTAACTGTTATTGGCAGAGAGGTTTGGAACTCTCTTTCCTATTGGTCTGTTAGCTAATTTCCCGACCTGGTGATGTCACCAAGCAGGTCAAAACTCCATCCCTCCAAAAACAGGCTGAAACTTCAGCTGGTCTTTTCAAACAGCTCTTACACTAAAGGACATTATCATCATTTTCACAATTTCACAATATTATTCCAACATCATAGAGTGGAAATATATATATTAAAATACAGGAGAATCACGTTTTTGACTGAACTGGGCCTTTAATATTATCTTTGTCTCAGATCTGTTTGTGTTGTCTTGCTAACTCCTATGGTGATTTTGTAGCATACACAGATCAGGGATCAGGCCGTACTAATATCCAGACGAGTTTTACACTAATCATTTACTAATGACACCATTATTTATGGTGTCATTAGACGGAGACACATTAGACATTACATGATTACGTCATCGTTACTGACTGTCTTGAGGAGGTGCCATCAAGTCTGACGAGAGGAAAGGGATAGTTTTTTAAAATGTTATTTTTTTTTTACACAGTTCCTATCATCAAGAGATAAAGAGTCATTGCTCTACTGTCCTTTGGTCATGTATGTTTTATTATTATATTATTATATTATTATTATATTATTATTATTATGTTTTCTTAAGGCACAGTAAATGAACTAATAGTTAACTTAACTGGCTGTTATTTACTAAGTTATTTGCTGAGAATGTTTCTTGTTTTATTACCTACACCCGAAAATAACTTTGGGATATTTAGATTGGCGGTCACTCACCAGAAATATGATCAGAAATGAGATTTCCCTGACCTGGATCCTGTTTGAAGTTCCCAAGGCAGCTCTATTCAACCCGGGGTCTGAACCAAAACACCAATGCATAAGCTGACAACGGCTCTTAAAGAAGTGGAAACCAAGTATGCTGCTCTGTACCATAGTGGTCCTTCTGTAGCTCAGTTGGTAGAGCATGGCGCTTGTAACGCCAGGGTAGTGGGTTCGATTCCCGGGACCACCCATACGTAGAATGTATGCACACATGACTGTTAGTCGCTTTGGATAAAAGCGTCTGCTAAATGGCATATATTATTATTATTATTATTATTATTACCATCACTCATTCATATATCTTTATGTACATATTCTTTATTGCCTTACACTTGTGTCTATAAGGTAGTAGTTTTGGAATTGTTAGCAAGATTACTTGTTGGTTATTACTGCATTGTCGGAACTAGAAGCACAAGCATTTCGCTACACTCACACTAACATCTGCTGATCATGTGTATGTGACAAATACAATTTGATTTGATTTAAAAACATAGCAAATGTCAATTATATATGCTCTTTTAATAGTAGGCTAATAGTAGGCTAATCATATGCTAATCGTAGGCTAGAGATTGTGTGACAGTGCTGTTAGCCCTATTGTGTCCTCCTACCACCTTAGAGGCCCTGTTATGCCAAATAGTGTCATCGTCCCCTCGCGTCACAATGGGATTGGATGAGCTAGTAGCGTCTGTTGCTAAATCAACGGTGCGAGTTGAATTTTGGAGATCATTACAGCCAAAATGACATTCTTTTCATCCTTGCTATGTAAACAAAGCTGATTTTCCCCAAACAGTTTCGCTGCTTAAGATGGAAATATTGTTTTTAACTACTTTTGGGCTTCTTATCATTTCAACAGGTATGTCATAAACGGTTGTTAGTCATAAACGGTTGTTAGTCATAAACGGTTGTTAGTCATAAACGGTTGTTAGTCATAAACGGTTGTTAGTCATAAACGGTTGTTAGTCATAAACGGTTGTTAGTCATAAACGGTTGTTAGTCATAAACGGTTGTTAGTCATAAACGGTTGTTAGTCATAAACGGTTGTTAGTCATAAACGGTTGTTAGTCATAAACGGTTGTTAGTCATAAACGGTTCTTAGTCATAAACGGTTCTTAGTCATAAACGGTTCTTAGTCCCAGCACTCTGACCCACCCAGCACTCTGACCCACCCAGCACTCTGACCCACCAAGCACTCTGACCCACCCAGCACTCTGACCCACCCAGCACTCTGACCCACCCAGCACTCTGACCCACCCAGCACTCTGACCCACCCAGCACTCTGACCCACCCAGCACTCTGACCCACCCAGCACTCTGACCCACCCAGCACTCTGACCCACCCAGCACTCTGACCCACCCAGCACTCTGACCCACCCAGCACTCTGACCCACCCAGCACTCTGACCCACCCAGCACTCTGACCCACCCACTCAGCACTCTGACCCCCCCCATACTGGTCCCCCATGGGATTCGAACCTACAACCCTGACGTTGTACTGAACCACACGGAAATCTGAGGAAAATGCTACCGGAATTCTATCAACACGTCTCCTGTGCTACACTCGCATTGAGGACCGAGGGTCATTGCTACTGCTTCTTCCTGGATAGCTACAAGGCCCTCCCTTTGGAAAAAAAATCAGATCATTCCTCCATTCTACTCCTCCCCACTTATAGGCAGAAACTTAAGATGACAGGAAGGAGGTGAGGGCCTGGCGGAGTGGTGCCAGGAAAACAGCCTCTCCCTCAACGTCAACAAAACGAAGGAGTTGATCGTGGACCTAAAGCAGACAGCAGAGAGAGCACACCCCCATCAACAGGGGCTGCATTGGAAAGGGTCAAAGTCTTTCAAGTTCCTTAGCATGCACATCGCTGACAACCTAAAAAGTTCTCTACTGAACTGTTGGAGCCAGGAACACAAGCATTGTTAGATATTACTGCCCTGTTGGAGCCAGGAACACAATCATTGTTAGATATTACTGCCCTGTTGGAGCCAGGAACACAAGCATTGTTAGATATTACTGCACTGTTGGAGCCAGGAACACAAGCATTGTTAGATATTACTGCACTGTTGGAGCCAGGAACACAAGCATTGTTAGATATTACTGCCCTGTTGGAGCCAGGAACACAAGCATTGTTAGATATTACTGCACTGTTGGAGCTAGAAACACAAGCATTGTTAGATATTACTGCATTGTTGGAGCTAGAAACACAAGCATTGTTAGATATTACTATTACTGCCCTGTTGGAGCCAGGAACACAAGCATTGTTAGATATTACTGCCCTGCCAGGAACACAAGCATTGTTGATATTAGATAGAAACACAAGCATTGTTAGCATGGAGCCAGGAACACAAGCATTACTGCACCTGTTGGAGCCAGGAACACAAGCATTGTTAGATATTACTGCCTGTTGGAGCTAGGAAGACAAGCGTTGTTAGATATTACTGCCCTCTTGGAGCCAGGAACACAAGCATTGTTAGATATTACTGCCCTGTTGGAGATATTACTGCCCTGTTGGAGCCAGGAACACAAGCATTGTTAGATATTACTGCCCTGTTGGAGATATTACTGCCCTGTTGAACACAAGCATTGAGATATTACTGCACTGTTGGAGCCAGGAACACAATGCATTTTGCTGCACCTGCGATAACATCTGCAAATCTCTGTACCAATAAACTTGGATTTGATTCTGTCAATGTTTAAGTGAGAAGACGTTACGGTTGTGTAACCGATGTTGATTGTTTTAGACGTAGTCTATCGATATATATATATATATATATATCATCTATAGAATTAATCTTGTGGGAAACGTCCTAGGCTCGGTTTAGTAAACAAACATGATGTAATTTCTCTCTCCTCTCAGCCTCTCTTCTTCTCCGGCTGATGTCTTAGATCATGAGTATCCTGGGACCTCCGATAAGGCAGGCCAAGTGAGTGACACATCCATTTTCCATCTTTTAATAGATGCCCTTTCCCAGACTTCTAGTTAAACACGGTGAGATATACTAGGTTAGTGATTTTATGTCAGACTGGGTGTGGGTCAGGGACTCCTGGAGGACAGAGAAACCTCTGTTTCTGTTGCATGTTTGCTTTCCCTGGGTTCCTGGCTCCAGCTTTCCTCTCTCTCTCTCTCCTGCCCCAGCTTTCCTCTCTCTCTCTCCCTCCCCATGTGCCCCATGCCCCCTCTCTCTCTCTCTCCATGTGCCCCAGGCCTCTCTCTCTCTCTCTTTCTCTTTCTCGCTATCTCTCTCTCTCCATGTGCCCCCCTCTCTCTCTCTCTCTCCATGTGCCCCCCCCCTCTCTCTCTCTCTCCATGTGCCCCAGGCCTCCTCTCTCTCTCTCCTCCCCATGTGCCCCTCTCTCTCTCTCCATGTGCCCCAGGCCTCCCCATGTGCCCCATGCCCCCCTCTCTCTCTTTCCTCAGGCTATCTCTCTCTCTCCATGTGCCCCCCCTCTCTCTCTCTCTCTCTCTCTCTCTCTCTGTCTCTTCTCTCTCTATCTCTCTCTCTCTCCATGTGCCCCCCCCTCTCTCTCTCTCTCTCCTCTCTCTTTCTCTCCATGTGCCCTTTCTCTCCACTCTCCCCCTCTCTCTCTCTCTCTCGCTATCTCTCTATGTGCCCTACGCCCACCCCCCCCCTCTCTCTCTTACTCTACCTGTGACCCACGCCTCCTCTCACTCCCTCTCTACCCGTGACCCACGCCTCCTCTCTCTCTCCTTCCCCCGAGGCCCATGCCTCCACTCTCTCTCTCTTTTTCTCTCTCTCTCTCCTTTCTCTCAATGCCCCACGCCTTCTCTCTCTCTCTCTTTCTCTCCGTCTCTTGCTCTCCTTCTCTCTCCCTGTTCTCCATGCCTCTTCTCTGTCTCTCTCTCTCTCTCCGTCTCTTGCTCTCCTTCTCTCTCCCTGTTCTCCATGCCTCTTCTCTCTCTCTCTGGGCCATATGCTCAGAATCTCAGGACTAATCTCTTCCAGTCCTGTCTGGAAACTCTTACTCACTGTAGCCCAGTGTGAATGTGTAGCGCGACTGATTAGTGATAGATAGTGTTTGTAGTACATTGGTGACATTTTGGATGAGTTTGAGAAAAACAATCGGAGAAGCGATGAAGGGCAGACTACGTAACCCTGGTAACCCCTCCTCCTCCTCTTCCTCCTGCTCTTCCTCTCTCTGCAGTGGGGTGGCCAGATCTGACAGCAAGATTAGCGCCAAGGCTCTATATGGTAAGTGTGTGTGTGTGTGTGTGTGACACGGACACAGGAGAACGGGTTTACTACTGACTGTATATTAATATGTGACCGACCGGATCATATATAGCATATTTGAAATTGTTTTTATTTTATTTTTTACATTGGATTAAAGTAGAGACTCAGAGCTATATAATGGTATATCATACACTGCATTTGAGCAACAATGGGAAAGTAATTCTGCTTTAAAAGTTGATCAACTTTTTTTAAGCCAATATTTTTGACACACTTTCTGGAGAGCTCTACTTTGTCTACACCCATTCAGCATCATTCACACCCTCTTAATATTATTATTATATTATATTATTATTATATATTATCTTAAGCCTTAGCCCCGCCCATCTCTTTAAGGGTTCACACCCTCAAGCCGTAGCCCTGCCCATCTCTTTAAGGGTACACACCCTCAAGCCGTAGCCCCGCCCATCTCCTTAAGGGTTCACACCCTCTTAAGCCGTAGCCCCGCCCATCTCTTTAAGGGTTCACACCCTCTTAAGCCGTAGCCCCGCCCATCTCTTTAAGGGTCGATCTGAATGTACTAACAACAGCAGTCACGTTAACTTGCTAGCTACTTCCAGACATCTAAGTGAGAGAGAAAAGCTGACGGAACATTACTTTCCTTAGCAGAGCTGGTTAGGCTGTTTTCATGTTATCCAGAGAGTTGGTGACTGTAACTGTGCTGCCAGATTGTCCGTTCCAAATTCAGAGCGTTTCGTTTTCAGACCGGATGCTCTGGCTGATGAGTTTACTGAGGTTTACTGACAACGGCCATATTCCACGGGTGTTAAGGGAATTCATCAGTTATTCTGCACACTCAGATGAGAGTCGGAGCAGATGACCAGACTGAATTTACGAAAGCACACGAAGTGTGTCTGGTTTCTTTTCTGTGTTTTTGTGACACGGACACATGGCAACGTGTTTACTACTGTGTGTGTGTGTGTGTGTGTGTGAGAGAGAGAGAATGTGAACTGGAATGTTATATAATGTAAGTGTTTTCATATACTCGCTCCTCAACGTTATCTACCTGTCACCTCTTAGTAGTATTCTGTTATCAGTCATTATACACACATCACATACCTGGTCATACGGGACCATCGTTAAAATACCTGGTAAGGGATTGGTTTAAAATACATCCCAGATATTCCCTTTAGGGATTGGTTTAAAATACATCCCAGATATCCCCTTTAGGGATTGGTTTAAAATACATCCCAGATATCCCCTTTAGGGATTGGTTTAAAATACATCCTTTAGGGATTGGTTTAAAATACAGATATCCCCTTTAGGGATTGGTTTAAAATATATCCCAGATATCCCCTTTAGGGATTGGTTTAAAATACATCCTCAGATATCCCCTTTAGGGATTGGTTTAAAATACATCCCAGATATCCCCTTTAGGGATTGGTTTAAAATACATCCCAGATATCCCCTTTAGGGATTGGTTTAAAATACATCCCAGATATCCCCTTTAGGGATTGGTTTAAAATACATCTCAGATATCCCCTTTAGGGATTGGTTTAAAATACATCCCAGATATCCCCTTTAGGGATTGGTTTAAAATACATCCCAGATATCCCCTTTAGGGATTGGTTTAAAATACATCCCAGATATCCCCTTTAGGGATTGGTTTAAAATACATCCCAGATATCCCCTTTAGGGATTGGTTTAAAATACATCCCAGATATCCCCTTTAGGGATTGGTTTAAAATACATCCCAGATATCCCCTTTAGGGATTGGTTTTTAGGGATTGGTTTAAAATACATCCCCCTTTAGGGATTGGTTTATATCCCCCCTTTAGGGATTGGTTTAAAATACATCCCAGATATCCCCTTTAGGGATTGGTTTAAAATACATCCCAGATATCCCCTTTAGGGATTGGTTTAAAATACATCCCAGATATCCCCTTTAGGGATTGGTTTGAAATACATCCCAGATATCCCCTTTAGGGATTGGTTTAAAATACATCCCAGATATCCCCTTTAGGGATTGGTTTAAAATACATCCCAGATATCCCCTTTAGGGATTGGTTTAAAATACATCCCAGATATCCCCTTTAGGGATTGGTTTAAAATACATCCCAGATATCCCCTTTAGGGATTGGTTTAAAATACATCCCAGATATCCCCTTTAGGGATTGGCAGGGTCCTCGTTGATACCTAACAGAGACAGGCAGGATCTATACCGCCATGCATTCTCCATAGACAAAGAGTTCAATCTTGCTTTCATTAGACCAGAGAATCTTGTTTCTCATGGTCTGACTCCTTTAGGTGCCTTTTGGCAAACTCCAAGCGGGTTGTCATGTGCATTTTACTGAGGAGTGGCTTCCGCCTGGTCACTTTACCATAAAGGCCTGATTCGTGGAGTCCTGCAGAGATGGTTGTCCTTCTGGAAGGATCTCCCATCTGCACAGAGGAACTCTGGAGCTCTGTCAGAGTGACCATCGGGTTCTTGGTCACCTCCCTGACCAAGGCCATTCTCCCCTGATTGTTCAGTTTGGCCGAGCGGCCAGCTCTAGGAAGAGTCTTGGTGGTTCCAATCATTTTTTTGGTACCCTTAACCAGATCTGTGCCTCGACACAATCCTGTCTCGGCGCTCTACAGACAATTCCTTCAACCCCATGGCTTGGTTTTTACTCTGACATGCACTGTCAACGTATGCTGCCTAATATAGTGTGTTGCCAGCAATTCAATAATATTTTTTCACCAAAATAAGTATTTTTCATTAAAAAAAATAGATGTAGCCTACTCTTAGTCCAACTGTCTGTCTGTATGTATGTGTGTATGTACATGCTTTTGTATAATAATGTACATACCAACCGTCTGGTTGAGCAAATTTGTACGAAATTTTTCTTTTTTTTGTGCCTTTTTGCATTTAAATATTTATTTTCATAATCCTACTCTTCAAGGTCTTTATTATTTATTTTCATAATCCTACTCTTCAAGGTCTTTATTATTTATTTTCATATTCCTACTCTTCAAGGTCTTTATTATTTATTTTCATAATCCTACTCTTCAAGGTCTTTATTATTTATTTTCATATTCCTACTCTTCAAGGTCTTTATTATTTATTTTCATAATCCTACTCTTCAAGATCTTTATTATTTATTTTCATATTCCTACTCTTTCAATGTCTTTATTATTTATTTTCATAATCCTACTCTTCAAGGTCTCTACTATTTAATTTCATAATCCTACTCTTTCAAGGTCTCTACTAAACAGGACTGGTGCTATATTAACCCCTCACCAACAGAACTCATGCCTTTTATCCCATATCTTATGTGTCTGGATTGTTTTGAGTGTTTTAACGTCCATCTGAGTGGACAAAGTTACACGGCCACAACACTGCAGCCCCAAAATAATACCAATTATGTCAATTAATGCAGGAGGGGGAGTTGACCAATCAGGTTCAAGTGAAAATGTAAAATATATATATATATATATATATATATATATATATATATATATATATATATAGATATACAATTCTAAATCCATTGTCAAAACGTGCTCCACCACCCGGTTGAGGATAGGGTGTGTGGGCTACTATGTACTGCACGCATTTGTGTGGAGGCTTATGTGTGTGCGTGTGTGTGTGTGTGTGTGTGTGTGTGTGTGTGTGTGTGTGTGTGTGTGTGTGTGTGTGTGTGTGTGTGTGTGTGTGTGTGTGTGTGTGTGTGTGTGTGTGTGTGTGTGTGTGTGTTTGCATGTATCAGTGTGTGTGTGTGTGCCTAAATATACACATACTGTTACCTTAGCAGGCAGGGTTCATGGTCTGGTCCGGTCTGGTCCGGTCTGGGTGTGCCTGTTATTAGACTGTGGTTGGAACAGGGTGTGGAGTCACATTCATGTCTGGCAGCCATGTTGGATAAAAGAGCCATTGACGAGGAAAGAGAGGGACAGGGGGTGTGTGTTTTGTGTGTGTTTTGTGTATGTCTTTTTTCTCCCTTTCGTGCACGTGTGTGATACGCCCTTGTGCGTGCGTGCGTGCGTGCGTGCGTGCGTGCGTGTGTGTGTGTGTGCGTGCGTGCGTGCGTGCGTGTGTGCGGGTCCTTGTCCGTCTGTCTCCACCCATTCCCTTCCCAACCTGCCTTAGTTTCACTGGTCCCCCTCCTGCATCACCTTCCAACCAGACCTGGGTTCAAATACTATTTGAAATCTTTTCAAAAACGTTGATCTTATGCTTTAGCCTGCCTGGAGTATCAGGTAAGGGGGGTTTGCACTTTTGTAACTATCTCATTAGTTCCATTGCACCAATCAAGCCCCGCTCACATATTTTTAATGATTTCAAATAGTGATTGAACCCATGGTCTGCTTCCAACCTTTTCAGCCTGTCTGCCATTGAACAGCCCAGCAGCCCCAGTCCCCAGAAGGACAACCTGAACACCATTCAGTGTTTCCTTGTTGGTATACCGGTATAAGTTCCAATATTCATGGTTTTTTTTTTCAACTGTGGACAGAATCACTTAAAAATAATTTGTGATGTTGATGCCCTAAAAAAAAAAAAGATTTAAAAAAAAAAAAAAAAAAACGTGACAGAATTTGTTTAAATTCAAGACATCTTGTGCTACTGTTTGTCACGGTCTTATGTTGCTACGGAATTCAGTGATGGTGTTCTACGGAACTGTTGATGAAGAAGAGAGGAAGACCTTTCAGTGATGGTGTTCTACGGAACTGTTGATGAAGAAGAGAGGAAGACCTTTCAGTGATGGTGTTCTACGGAACTGTTGATGAAGAAGAGAGGAAGACCTTTCAGTGATGGTGTTCTACGGAACTGTTGATGAAGAAGAGAGGAAGACCTTTCAGTGATGGTGTTCTACGGAACTGTTGATGAAGAAGAGAGGAAGACCTTTCAGTGATGGTGACCTTTCAGTGATGGTGTTCTATGGAACTGTTGATGAAGAACAGAGGAAGACCTTTCAGTGATGGTGTTCTACGGAACTGTTGATGAAGAACAGAGGAAGACCTTTCAGTGATGGTGTTCTACGTAACTGTTGATGAAGAACAGAGGAAGGAAGACCTTTCAGTGATGGTGTTCTACGGAACTGTTGATGAAGAACAGAGGAAGACCTTTCAGTGATGGTGTTCTACGTAACTGTTGATGAAGAACAGAGGAAGACCTTTCAGTGATGGTGTTTCTGTTGATGAAGAACAGAGGAAGACCTTTCGTGAACTGTTGATGAAGAACAGAGGAAGACCTTTCAGTGATGGTGTTCTACGTAACTGTTGATGAAGAACAGAGGAAGACCTTTCAGTGATGGTGTTCTACGGAACTGTTGATGAAGAACAGAGGAAGGAAGACCTTTCAGTGATGGTGTTCTACGGAACTGTTGATGAAGAACAGAGGAAGACCTTTCAGTGATGGTGTTCTACGGAACTGTTGATGAAGAAGAGAGGAAGACCTTTCAGTGATGGTGTTCTATGGAACTGTTGATGAAGAACAGAGGAAGACCTTTCAGTGATGGTGTTCTATGGAACTGTTGATGAAGAACAGAGGAAGGAAGACCTTTCAGTGATGGTGTTCTACGTAACTGTTGATGAAGAACAGAGGAAGACCTTTCAGTGATGGTGTTCTACGGAACTGTTGATGAAGAACAGAGGAAGACTTTTCAGTGGAACCCTGTGGTGGTATAGAGTGAGGCTATTTTCTAACGGTCCCTTGGCTCGTTGGATGGTGAGTGAGATCGCGTAGCAGATGGTAACTGTTAGAGACACCTTCTCTCTGTAGGGTGGCCAGCAGGATGGCCAGCAGGGTGACCAGCAGGGTGACCAGCAGGGTGGCCAGCAGGGTGGCCAACAGGATGGCCAGGGACAATACTGTATGCATGTGTGATATTCAGAGAGACTTGGTTTGTAAAATCTGTAAGGTAGAGACAAAGCTGTTTAATGGACCTATCAGGTAGAGACAAAGCTGTTTAATGGACCTATCAGATAGAGGCAAAGCTGTTTAATGAACCTATCAGGTAGAGGCAAAGCTGTTAAATGGACCTATCAGGTAGAGGGAAAGCTGTTTAATGGACCTATCAGGTAGAGGCAAAGCTGTTTAATGAACCTATCAGGTAGAGGCAAAGCTGTTTAATGGACCTATCAGGTAGAGGCAAAGCTGTTTAATGAACCTATCAGGTAGAGGCAAAGCTGTTTAATGGACCTATCAGGTAGAGACAAAGCTGTTTAATGAACCTATCAGGTAGAGACAAAGCTGTTTAATGGACCTATCAGGTAGAGACAAAGCTGTATATCGAATGTATAGGATATACTTCTTCATAGAGTAGGCTTGTTGAATCTACAGTATAGTGTGTTATTGATAATCGCTGTTAGCCCAATACATAGGATGTTTTGTCTTCGCCGTAGGGTAGACATGAAGAGGAAGTCCTCTCTCTCCATCATCCATCTCCTGTCATTGTCACTTTCCTCTCACATGCAAAAAACCCCCTTCTCTCCCAATCATTGTTGTGATGTAGAGCGGTAGACAAGCTCTATGCAAAACCATCCATCAGGGAGGGAGGAAGAAGTGAGGGATAGAGGGGTGTATAAGGGGGAGAGAGAGAGAGAGCACAGCTACACTCGGACCTACCTGCCTGGGGATTCGGACAACACACAGACGACAACACACAGACGACCTGAAGTATCTCCACTTTGACGTTTTTTTTAACAGAGTAGAGCATGGCATCACCAGGTAACAAGGTTAACTGTAATGTAGAATATAGCTACCTGGGCTAAGGTGTGTTTGTAGCCAGAAATCTGCTGCTAACTTTCTCTTCCTCCTCTTGTCTTACAATCTACTCTCTCTTTCTTTCTCTCCTCTCTCTCTCTTTCTCTCCTCTCTCTCCTCTCTTTCTCTCCTCTCGCCTCTTTCCTCTCTTCTTTCTTCTCTCTCTACTCTCCTCTTCTCTCCGCTCTCTTTCTCTCTCTCTTCTCGCCTCTCGCCTCTCGCCTCACGCCTCACTGCTCTTCTCTCCTCTCCTCTCCTCTCCTCTCTCTTTCTCTCTCTCTCTCTCTCTCTCTCTCTCTCTCTCTCTCTCTCTCTCTCTTCTATCCTGTCTCTTCTCTCTGAATGTATTTTCATATTTGTAGCTGTCTGTTATTTCAGTTCAGTTCACATTCCTGTTGTTTTATAGGTTGTTTACTAGGATCAGCCCTCCCCTGTTGTTTACTAGGATCAGCCCCCTCCCCTGTTGTTTACTAGGATCAGCCCCTCCCCTGTTGTTTACTAGGATCAGCCCCTCCCCCTGTTGTTTACTAGGATCAGCCCCTCCCCTGTTGTTTACTCAGCCCCCCCCTGTTGTTTACTAGGATCAGCCCCCCTCCCCTGTTGTTTACTAGGATCAGCCCCTCCCCTGTTGTTTAGCCCCCTCCCCTAGGATCAGCCCCTCCCCTGTTGTTTACTAGGATCAGTTTACTAGGATCCCCTCCCCTGTTGTTTACTAGGATCAGCCCCCCTCCCCTGTTGTTTACTAGGATCAGCCCCTCCCCTGTTGTTTACTAGGATCAGCCCCTCCCCTGTTGTTTACTAGGATCAGCCCCTCCCCTGTTGTTTACTAGGATCAGCCCCTCCCCCTGTTGTTTACTAGCCCCTCCCCTGTTGTTTCTAGGATCAGCCCCTCCCCCTGTTGTTTACTAGGATCAGCCCCTCCCCTGTTGTTTACTAGGATCAGCCCCTCCCCTGTTGTTTACTAGGATCAGCCCCCCCTCCCCTGTTGTTTACTAGGATCAGCCCCTCCCCTGTTGTTTACTAGGAGCCCCTCCCTGTTGTTTCAGATCAGCCCCTCCCCTGTTGTTTACTAGGATCAGCCCCCCCCCTGTTGTTTACTAGGATCAGCCCCTCCCCTGTTGTTTACTAGGATCAGCCCCTCCCCTGTTGTTTACTAGGATCAGCCCCCCCCCTGTTGTTTACTAGGATCAGCCCCCTCCCCCTGTTGTTTACTAGGATCAGCCCCTCCCCTGTTGTTTACTAGGATCAGCCCCCTCCCCTGTTGTTTACTAGGATCAGCCCCTCCCCTGTTGTTTACTAGGAGCCCCTCCCCTGTTGTTTACTAGGATCAGCCCCTCCCCCTGTTGTTTACTAGGATCAGCCCCTCCCCCTGTTGTTTCTAGGATCAGCCCCTCCCCTGTTGTTTACTAGGATCAGCCCCCTCCCCTGTTGTTTACTAGGATCAGCCCCTCCCCTGTTGTTTACTAGGATCAGCCCCCTCCCCTGTTGTTTACTAGGATCAGCCCCTCCCCCTGTTGTTTACTAGGATCAGCCCCCTCCCCTGTTGTTTACTAGGATCAGCCCCTCCCCTGTTGTTTACTAGGATCAGCCCCCTCCCCTGTTGTTTACTAGGATCAGCCCCTCCCCTGTTGTTTACTAGGATCAGCCCCCTCCCCTGTTGTTTACTAGGATCAGCCCCCTCCCCTGTTGTTTACTAGGATCAGCCCCTCCCCTGTTGTTTACTAGGATCAGCCCCCTCCCCTGTTGTTTACTAGGATCAGCCCCCCTCCCCTGTTGTTTACTAGGATCAGCCCCCTCCCCTGTTGTTTACTAGGATCAGCCCCTCCCCCTGTTGTTTACTAGGATCAGCCCCTCCCCTGTTGTTTACTAGGATCAGCCCCTCCCCTGTTGTTTACTAGGATCAGCCCCCTCCCCCTGTTGTTTACTAGGATCAGCCCCTCCCCCTGTTGTTTACTAGGATCAGCCCCTCCCCTGTTGTTTACTAGGATCAGCCCCTCCCCTGTTGTTTACTAGGATCAGCCCCTCCCCTGTTGTTTACTAGGATCAGCCCCCTCCCCTGTTGTTTACTAGGATCAGCCCCTCCCCTGTTGTTTACTAGGATCAGCCCCCTCCCCTGTTGTTTACTAGGATCAGCCCCCCCCCTGTTGTTTACTAGGATCAGCCCCCTCCCCTGTTGTTTACTAGGATCAGCCCCCCCTCCCCTGTTGTTTTTCAGCCCCCTCCCCTGTTGTTTACAGATCCCCCCCTCCCCTGTTGTTTACTAGGATCAGCCCCCTCCCCTGTTGTTTACTAGGATCAGCCCCTCCCCTGTTGTTTACTAGGATCAGCCCCTCCCCTGTTGTTTACTAGGATCAGCCCCTCCCCCTGTTGTTTACTAGGATCAGCCCCTCCCCCTGTTGTTTACTAGGATCAGCCCCCCTCCCCTGTTGTTTACTAGGATCAGCCCCCTCCCCTGCCCCCTCCCCCTGTTTACTAGGATCAGCCCCTCCCCTGTTGTTTACTAGGATCAGCCCCCTCCCCTGTTGTTTACTAGGATCAGCCCCCTCCCCCTGTTGTTTGCTAGGATCAGCCCCCTCCCCCTGTTGTTTACTAGGATCAGCCCCTCCCCTGTTGTTTACTAGGATCAGCCCCTCCCCCTGTTGTTTACTAGGATCAGCCCCCCCCCCTGTTGTTTACTAGGATCAGCCCTCCCCTGTTGTTTACTAGGATCAGCCCCCTCCCCTGTTGTTTACTAGGATCAGTTGTTTACTAGGATCAGCCCCTCCCCTGTTGTTTACTAGGATCAGCCCCCTCCCCTGTTGTTTACTAGGATCAGCCCCTCCCCTGTTGTTTACTAGGATCAGCCCCCCCCCTGTTGTTTACTAGGATCAGCCCCTCCCCCTGTTGTTTACTAGGATCAGCCCCCTCCCCCTGTTGTTTACTAGGATCAGCCCCTCCCCCTGTTGTTTACTAGGATCAGCCCCTCCCCCTGTTGTTTACTAGGATCAGCCCCCCCCCTGTTGTTTACTAGGATCAGCCCCTCCCCTGTTGTTTACTAGGATCAGCCCCCTCCCCTGTTGTTTACTAGGATCAGCCCCCTCCCCTGTTGTTTACTAGGATCAGCCCCTCCCCTGTTGTTTACTAGGATCAGCCCCCCCTCCCCTGTTGTTTACTAGGATCAGCCCCTCCCCTGTTGTTTACTAGGATCAGCCCCTCAGATCAGCCCCCTCCCCTGTTGTTTACTAGGATCAGCCCCCTCCCCTGTTGTTTACTAGGATCAGCCCCCTCCCCTGTTGTTTACCCCCCTCCCCTGTTGTTTACTAGGATCAGCCCCCTCCCCTGTTGTTTACTAGGATCAGCCCCCTCCCCTGTTGTTTACTAGGATCAGCCCCTCCCCTGTTGTTTACTAGGATCAGCCCCTCCCCTGTTGTTTACTAGGATCAGCCCCTCCCCTGTTGTTTACTAGGATCAGCCCCTCCCCTGTTGTTTACTAGGATCAGCCCCTCCCCTGTTGTTTACTAGGATCAGCCCCCCTCCCCTGTTGTTTACTAGGATCAGCCCCTCCCCCTGTTGTTTACTAGGATCAGCCCCCCCCCCCCCCAGACCCCTCCCCTGTTGTTTACTAGGATCAGCCCCTCCCCTGTTGTTTACTAGGATCAGCCCCTCCCCTGTTGTTTACTAGGATCAGCCCCTCCCCTGTTGTTTACTAGGATCAGCCCCTCCCCTGTTGTTTACTAGGATCAGCCCCCTCCCCCTCAGCCCCCTCCCCTGTTGTTTACTAGGATCAGCCCCTCCCCTGTTGTTTACTAGGATCAGCCCCTCCCCTGTTGTTTACTAGGATCAGCCCCCCCCCCTCCCCTGTTGTTTACTAGGATCAGCCCCCCTCCCCTGTTGTTTACTAGGATCAGCCCCCTCCCCCTGTTGTTTACTAGGATCAGATCCCCTCCCCTGTTGTTTACTAGGATCAGCCCCTCCCCTGTTGTTTACTAGGATCAGCCCCCTCCCCTGTTGTTTACTAGGATCAGCCCCTCCCCTGTTGTTTACTAGGATCAGCCCCTCCCCCTGTTGTTTACTAAGATCAGTCCCCTCCCCTGTTGTTTACTAGGATCAGCCCCCCTCCCCTGTTGTTTACTAGGATCAGCCCCCTCCCCCTGTTGTTTACTAGGATCAGCCCCCCCCCCCTGTTGTTTACTAGGATCAGCCCCCTCCCCCTGTTGTTTACTAGGATCAGCCCCTCCCCCTGTTGTTTACTAGGATCAGCCCCCTCCCCCTGTTGTTTACTAGGATCAGCCCCCCTCCCCCTGTTGTTTACTAGGATCAGCCCCCTCCCCTGTTGTTTACTAGGATCAGCCCCTCCCCTGTTGTTTACTAGGATCAGCCCCCCTCCCCTGTTGTTTACTAGGATCAGCCCCCTCCCCTGTTGTTTACTAGGATCAGATCCCCCTCCCCCTGTTGTTTACTAGGATCAGCCCCCTCCCCTGTTGTTTACTAGGATCAGCCCCCTCCCCTGTTGTTTACTAGGATCAGCCCCTCCCCTGTTGTTTACTAGGATCAGCCCCTCCCCTGTTGTTTACTAGGATCAGCCCCCTCCCCTGTTGTTTACTAGGATCAGCCCCCCCCCTGTTGTTTACTAGGATCAGCCCCCTCCCCTGTTGTTTACTAGGATCAGCCCCCCCTCCCCTGTTGTTTACTAGGATCAGCCCCCTCCCCTGTTGTTTACTAGGATCAGCCCCCTCCCCCTGTTGTTTACTAGGATCAGCCCCCCTGTTGTTTACTAGGATCAGCCCCTCCCCCTGTTGTTTACTAGGATCAGCCCCTCCCCTGTTGTTTACTAGGATCAGCCCCCTCCCCTGTTGTTTACTAGGATCAGCCCCTCCCCTGTTGTTTACTAGGATCAGCCCCTCCCCTGTTGTTTACTAGGATCAGCCCCCTCCCCTGTTGTTTACTAGATCAGCCCCCCTCCCCTGTTGTTTACTAGGATCAGCCCCCTCCCCCTGTTGTTTACTAGGATCAGCCCCCTCCCCTGTTGTTTACTAGGATCAGCCCCTCCCCTGTTGTTTACTAGGATCAGCCCCTCCCCTGTTGTTTACTAGGATCAGCCCCTCCCCTGTTGTTTACTAGGATCAGCCCCTCCCCCTGTTGTTTACTAGGATCAGCCCCCTCCCCTGTTGTTTACTAGGATCAGCCCCCTCCCCTGTTGTTTACTAGGATCAGCCCCTCCCCTGTTGTTTACTAGGATCAGCCCCCTCCCCTGTTGTTTACTAGGATCAGCCCCTCCCCTGTTGTTTACTAGGATCAGCCCCTCCCCTGCCCCCCTCCCCTGTTGTTTACTAGGATCAGCCCCCCCTCCCCTGTTGTTTACTAGGATCAGCCCCCCCCTCCCCTGTTGTTTACTAGGATCAGCCCCTCCCCTGTTGTTTACTAGGATCAGCCCCCCCCCTGTTGTTTACTAGGATCAGCCCCCCCCCCCTGTTGTTTACTAGGATCAGCCCCCCCCCCCTGTTGTTTACTAGGATCAGCCCCCCCCCTAGGATCAGCCCCCTGTTGTTTACTAGGATCAGCCCCCCCCCCCTGTTGTTTACTAGGATCAGCCCCCCCCCTGTTGTTTACTAGGATCAGCCCCCTCCCCTGTTGTTTACTAGGATCAGCCCCTCCCCTGTTGTTTACTAGGATCAGCCCCTCCCCTGTTGTTTACTAGGATCAGCCCCCTCCCCCTGTTGTTTACTAGGATCAGCCCCTCCCCCCCCCTCCCCTGTTGTTTACTAGGATCAGCCCCCTCCCCTGTTGTTTACTAGGATCAGCCCCCTCCCCTGTTGTTTACTAGGATCAGCCCCCTCCCTCCCCTGTTGTTTACTAGGATCAGCCCCCTCCCCTGTTGTTTACTAGGATCAGCCCCCCCTCCCCTGTTGTTTACTAGGATCAGCCCCCTCCCCTGTTGTTTACTAGGATCAGCCCCCTCCCCTGTTGTTTACTAGGATCAGCCCCCCCTCCCCTGTTGTTTACTAGGATCAGCCCCCTCCCCCTGTTGTTTACTAGGATCAGCCCCTCCCCTGTTGTTTACTAGGATCAGCCCCCCCTGTTGTTTACTAGGATCAGCCCCCCTCCCCTGTTGTTTACTAGGATCAGCCCCCTCCCCTGTTGTTTACTAGGATCAGCCCCTCCCCTGTTGTTTACTAGGATCAGCCCCTCCCCCTGTTGTTTACTAGGATCAGCCCCCTCCCCTGTTGTTTACTAGGATCAGCCCCCTCCCCTGTTGTTTACTAGGATCAGCCCCCTCCCCTGTTGTTTACTAGGATCAGCCCCTCCCCCTCCCCCTGTTGTTTACTAGGATCAGCCCCCTCCCCTGTTGTTTACTAGGATCAGCCCCCTCCCCTGTTGTTTACTAGGATCAGCCCCCTCCCCTGTTGTTTACTAGGATCAGCCCCCCCCCTGTTGTTTACTAGGATCCCCCCTCCCCTGTTGTTTACTAGGATCAGCCCCCCCCTGTTGTTTACTAGGATCAGCCCCTCCCCTGTTGTTTACTAGGATCAGCCCCCTCCCCTGTTGTTTACTAGGATCAGCCCCCTCCCCTGTTGTTTACTAGGATCAGCCCCCTCCCCTGTTGTTTACTAGGATCAGCCCCTCCCCTGTTGTTTACTAGGATCAGCCCCCTCCCCTGTTGTTTACTAGGATCAGCCCCCTCCCCTGTTGTTTACTAGGATCAGCCCCTCCCCCTGTTGTTTACTAGGATCAGCCCCTCCCCTGTTGTTTACTAGGATCAGCCCCCTCCCCTGTTGTTTACTAGGATCAGCCCCCCTCCCCTGTTGTTTACTAGGATCAGCCCCCCCCCCCTGTTGTTTACTAGGATCAGCCCCTCCCCTGTTGTTTACTAGGATCAGCCCCCTCCCCCTGTTGTTTACTAGGATCAGCCCCTCCCCTGTTGTTTACTAGGATCAGCCCCCCCTCCCCCTGTTGTTTACTAGGATCAGCCCCCCTCCCCTGTTGTTTACTAGGATCAGCCCCCCCTCCCCTGTTGTTTACTAGGATCAGCCCCCTCCCCTGTTGTTTACTAGGATCAGCCCCCCTCCCCTGTTGTTTACTAGGATCAGATCCCCCCTCCCCCTGTTGTTTACTAGGATCAGCCCCCTCCCCTGTTGTTTACTAGGATCAGCCCCCTCCCCTGTTGTTTACTAGGATCAGCCCCTCCCCTGTTGTTTACTAGGATCAGCCCCCTCCCCTGTTGTTTACTAGGATCAGCCCCTCCCCTGTTGTTTACTAGGATCAGCCCCTCCCCTGTTGTTTACTAGGATCAGCCCCCTCCCCCCCCCCTGTTGTTTACTAGGATCAGCCCCCCCTCCCCCTGTTGTTTACTTGGATCAGCCCCCCACCCCTGTTGTTTACTAGGATCAGCCCCCTCCCCCTGTTGTTTACTAGGATCAGCCCCCCCCTCCCCCTGTTGTTTACTAGGATCAGCCCCCCCTCCCCCTGTTGTTTACTAGGATCAGCCCCCCCCCCCTGTTGTTTACTAGGATCAGCCCCTCCCCCTGTTGTTTACTAGGATCAGCCCCCTCCCCCTGTTGTTTACTAGGATCAGCCCCCCCCCTCCCCTGTTGTTTACCAGCCCCCTCCCCCTGTTGTTTACTAGGATCAGCCCCCCCCCCCCTGTTGTTTACTAGGATCAGCCCCCCCCCCCTGTTGTTTACTAGGATCAGCCCCCTCCCCTGTTGTTTACTAGGATCAGCCCCCTCCCCTGTTGTTTACTAGGATCAGCCCCCTCCCCCTGTTGTTTACTAGGATCAGCCCCCCCTCCCCCTGTTGTTTACTAGGATCAGCCCCCTCCCCCTGTTGTTTACTAGGATCAGCCCCCTCCCCTGTTGTTTACTAGGATCAGCCCCCCTCCCCTGTTGTTTACTAGGATCAGCCCCCCTCCCCTGTTGTTTACTAGGATCAGCCCCCTCCCCTGTTGTTTACTAGGATCAGCCCCCTCCCCTGTTGTTTACTAGGATCAGCCCCTCCCCTGTTGTTTACTAGGATCATCAGCCCCCTCCCCCTGTTGTTTACTAGGATCAGCCCCCTCCTCCTGTTGTTTACTAGGATCAGCCCCTCCCCTGTTGTTTACTAGGATCAGCCCCCTCCTCCTGTTGTTTACTAGGATCAGCCCCCCCTCCCCTGTTGTTTACTAGGATCAGCCCCCCCCTCCCCTGTTGTTTACTAGGATCAGCCCCTCCCCTGTTGTTTACTAGGATCAGCCCCCTCCCCTGTTGTTTACTAGGATCAGCCCCCTCAGCCCCCTGTTGTTTACTAGGATCAGCCCCCTCCCCCTGTTGTTTACTAGGATCAGCCCCTCCTCCCCTGTTGTTTACTAGGATCAGCCCCCCTCCCCTGTTGTTTACTAGGATCAGCCCCCTCCCCTGTTGTTTACTAGGATCAGCCCCCTCCTCCTGTTGTTTACTAGGATCAGCCCCCTCCCCTGTTGTTTACTAGGATCAGCCCCCTCCTCCTGTTGTTTACTAGGATCAGCCCCTCCCCCCCCTCCCCTGTTGTTTACTAGGATCAGCCCCCCTCCCCTGTTGTTTACTAGGATCAGCCCCTCCCCTGTTGTTTACTAGGATCAGCCCCTCCCCTGTTGTTTACTAGGATCAGCCCCCTCCTCCTGTTGTTTACTAGGATCAGCCCCTCCCCCTGTTGTTTACTAGGATCAGCCCCCTCCCCTGTTGTTTACTAGGATCAGCCCCTCCCTCCCCTGTTGTTTACTAGGATCAGCCCCTCCCCCTCAGCCCCCTGTTGTTTACTAGGATCAGCCCCCCCCCCCCCTGTTGTTTACTAGGATCAGCCCCCTCCCCTGTTGTTTACTAGGATCAGCCCCCTCCCCCCCCCCTGTTGTTTACTAGGATCAGCCCCTCCCTCCCCTGTTGTTTACTAGGATCAGCCCCCTCCCCCTGTTGTTTACTAGGATCAGCCCCCTCCCCTGTTGTTTACTAGGATCAGCCCCTCCCCTGTTGTTTACTAGGATCAGCCCCTCCCCTGTTGTTTACTAGGATCAGCCCCCTCCTCCTGTTGTTTACTAGGATCAGCCCCCTCCCCCTGTTGTTTACTAGGATCAGCCCCCTCCCCCTGTTGTTTACTAGGATCAGCCCCCCCCTCAGCCCCCCCCCTGTTGTTTACTAGGATCAGCCCCCCTCCTCCTGTTGTTTACTAGGATCAGCCCCCTCCCCCCCTGTTGTTTACTAGGATCAGCCCCCCCTCCCCTGTTGTTTACTAGGATCAGCCCCCTCCCCTGTTGTTTACTAGGATCAGCCCCTCCCCCTCCCCTGTTGTTTACTAGGATCAGCCCCCTCCCCCTGTTGTTTACTAGGATCAGCCCCCTCCCCTGTTGTTTACTAGGAGGATCAGCCCCTCCTCCTGTTGTTTACTAGGATCAGCCCCCTCCCCTGTTGTTTACTAGGATCAGCCCCTCCCTCCCCTGTTGTTTACTAGGATCAGCCCCCCCCTCAGCCCCCCCCTGTTGTTTACTAGATCAGCCCCCCTCCCCTGTTGTTTACTAGGATCAGCCCCCCTCCCCTGTTGTTTACTAGGATCAGCCCCCCTCCCCCTGTTGTTTACTAGGATCAGCCCCCTCCCCCTGTTGTTTACTAGGATCAGCCCCCCCCCTGTTGTTTACTAGGATCAGCCCCCTCCCCCTGTTGTTTACTAGGATCAGCCCCTCCCCTGTTGTTTACTAGGATCAGCCCATCCCTCCCCTGTTGTTTACTAGGATCAGCCCATCCCTCCCCCTGTTGTTTACTAGGATCAGCCCCCCCCCCTGTTGTTTACTAGGATCAGCCCCCCCCCCCTGTTGTTTACTAGGATCAGCCCCCTCCCCTGTTGTTTACTAGGATCAGCCCCCTCCCCCTGTTGTTTACTAGGATCAGCCCCTCCCCCTGTTGTTTACTAGGATCAGCCCCCTCCCCCTGTTGTTTACTAGGATCAGCCCCCTCCCCCTGTTGTTTAATAGGATCAGCCCCCCTCCTCCTGTTGTTTACTAGGATCAGCCCCCCCCCTGTTGTTTACTAGGATCAGCCCCCTCCTCCTGTTGTTTACTAGGATCAGCCCCCTCCTCCTGTTGTTTACTAGGATCAGCCCCCTCCTCCTGTTGTTTACTAGGATCAGCCCCCTCCTCCTGTTGTTTACTAGGATCAGCCCCCCCCCTCCTCCTGTTGTTTACTAGGATCAGCCCCCTCCTCCTGTTGTTTACTAGGATCAGCCCCCTCCTCCTGTTGTTTACTAGGATCAGCCCCCTCCTCCTGTTGTTTACTAGGATCAGCCCCCTCCTCCTGTTGTTTACTAGGATCAGCCCCCTCCTCCTGTTGTTTACTAGGATCAGCCCCCTCCTCCTGTTGTTTACTAGGATCAGCCACCTCCCCCCCCCTGTTGTTTACTAGGATCAGCCCCCTCCTCCTGTTGTTTACTAGGATCAGCCCCTCCTCCTGTTGTTTACTAGGATCAGCCCCCTCCTCCTGTTGTTTACTAGGATCAGCCCCCTCCTCCTGTTGTTTACTAGGATCAGCCCCTCCTCCTGTTGTTTACTAGGATCAGCCCCCTCCTCCTGTTGTTTACTAGGATCAGCCCCCTCCTCCTGTTGTTTACTAGGATCAGCCCCTCCTCCTGTTGTTTACTAGGATCAGCCCCTCCTCCTGTTGTTTACTAGGATCAGCCCCCTCCCTCCCCCTGTTGTTTACTAGGATCAGCCCCCTCCCCCTGTTGTTTACTAGGATCAGCCCCCTCCCCCTGTTGTTTACTAAGATCAGCCCCTCCTCCCCCTGTTGTTTACTCCTCCTGGTGGAGGGGGTGATGACAGGACTGTGTTCCTGGTGGAGGGGGTGATGATAGGACTGTGTTCCTGGTGGAGGGGGTGATGACAGGACTGTGTTCCTGGTGGAGGAGGTGATGACAGGACTGTGTTCCTGGTGGAGGGGGTGATGACAGGACTGTGTTCCTGGTGGAGGGTGTGATGACAGGACTGTGTTCCTGGTAGAGGGGGTGATGACAGGACTGTGTTCCTGGTAGAGGGGGTGATGACTGGACTGTGTTCCTGGTGGAGGGGGTGATGATAGGACTGTGTTCCTGGTGGAGGGGGTGATGATAGGACTGTGTTCCTGGTGGAGGAGGTGATGATAGGACTGTGTTCCTGGTGGAGGGTGTGATGACAGGACTGTGTTCCTGGTAGAGGGGGTGATGACAGGACTGTGTTCCTGGTAGAGGGGGTGATGACAGGACTGTGTTCCTGGTGGAGGGGGTGATGACAGGACTGTGTTCCTGGTGGAGGGGGTGATGATAGGACTGTGTTCCTGGTGGAGGAGGTGATGATAGGACTGTGTTCCTGGTGGAGGGTGTGATGATAGGACTGTGTTCCTGGTGGAGGGGGTGATGACAGGACTGTGTTCCTGGTGGAGGAGGTGATGATAGGACTGTGTTCCTGGTGGAGGGTGTGATGATAGGACTGTGTTCCTGGTAGAGGGGGTGATGACAGGACTGTGTTCCTGGTGGAGGGGGTGATGATAGGACTGTGTTCCTGGTGGAGGGGGTGATGATAGGAATGTGTTCCTGGTGGAGGGGGTGATGACAGGACTGTGTTCCTGGTAGAGGGGGTGATGACAGTACTGTGTTCCTGGTAGAGGGGGTGATGACTGGACTGTGTTCCTGGTGGAGGGGGTGATGATAGGACTGTGTTCCTGGTGGAGGGGGTGATGATAGGAATGTGTTCCTGGTGGAGGGGGTGATGACAGGACTGTGTTCCTGGTGGAGGGGGTGATGACAGGACTGTGTTCCTGGTGGAGGGGGTGATGACAGGACTGTGTTCCTGGTGGAGGAGGTGATGATAGGACTGTGTTCCTGGTGGAGGAGGTGATGATAGGACTGTGTTCCTGGTGGAGGAGGTGATGACAGGACTGTGTTCCTGGTGGAGGGGGTGATGATAGGACTGTGTTCCTGGTGGAGGGGGTGATGATAGGACTGTGTTCCTGGTGGAGGAGGTGATGACAGGACTGTGTTCCTGGTGGAGGAGGTTATGATAGGACTGTGTTCCTGGTGGAGGAGGTGATGATAGGACTGTGTTCCTGGTGGAGGAGGTGATGATAGGACTGTGTTCCTGGTGGAGGAGGTGATGATAGGACTGTGTTCCTGGTGGAGGAGGTGATGATAGGACTGTGTTCCTGGTGGAGGAGGTGATGATAGGACTGTGTTCCTGGTGGTGGAGGTTATGATAGGACTGTGTTCCTGGTGGAGGAGGTGATGATAGGACTGTGTTCCTGGTGGAGGAGGTGATGATAGGAATGTGTTCCTGGTGGAGGAGGTGATGATAGGAATGTGTTCCTGGTGGAGGGGGTGATGACAGGACTGTGTTCCTGGTAGAGGGGGTGATGACAGGACTGTGTTCCTGGTGGAGGGGGTGATGATAGGACTGTGTTCCTGGTGGAGGGGGTGATGATAGGAATGTGTTCCTGGTGGAGGGGGTGATGATAGGACTGTGTTCCTGGTGGAGGAGGTGATGACAGGACTGTGTTCCTGGTGGAGGAGGTGATGACAGGACTGTGTTCCTGGTGGAGGAGGTGATGATAGGAATGTGTTCCTGGTGGAGGGGGTGATGACAGGACTGTGTTCCTGGTGGAGGAGGTGATGACAGGACTGTGTTCCTGGTGGAGGGGGTGATGATAGGACTGTGTTCCTGGTGGAGGAGGTGATGACAGGACTGTGTTCCTGGTGGAGGAGGTGATGATAGGAATGTGTTCCTGGTGGAGGGGGTGATGACAGGACTGTGTTCCTGGTGGAGGAGGTGATGACAGGACTGTGTTCCTGGTGGAGGGGGTGATGACAGGACTGTGTTCCTGGTGGAGGGGGTGATGATAGGACTGTGTTCCTGGTGGAGGATGTGATGACAGGACTGTGTTCCTGGTGGAGGAGGTTATGATAGGACTGTGTTCCTGGTGGAGGAGGTGATGATAGGAATGTGTTCCTGGTGGAGGAGGTGATGATAGGAATGTGTTCCTGGTGGAGGGGGTGATGACAGGACTGTGTTCCTGGTAGAGGGGGTGATGACAGGACTGTGTTCCTGGTGGAGGGGGTGATGATAGGACTGTGTTCCTGGTGGAGGGGGTGATGATAGGAATGTGTTCCTGGTGGAGGGGGTGATGACAGGACTGTGTTCCTGGTGGAGGGGGTGATGACAGGACTGTGTTCCTGGTGGAGGGGGTGATGATAGGACTGTGTTCCTGGTGGAGGAGGTGATGACAGGACTGTGTTCCTGGTGGAGGAGGTGATGATAGGAATGTGTTCCTGGTGGAGGGGGTGATGACAGGACTGTGTTCCTGGTGGAGGAGGTGATGACAGGACTGTGTTCCTGGTGGAGGGGGTGATGATAGGACTGTGTTCCTGGTGGAGGAGGTGATGACAGGACTGTGTTCCTGGTGGAGGAGGTGATGATAGGAATGTGTTCCTGGTGGAGGGGGTGATGACAGGACTGTGTTCCTGGTGGAGGAGGTGATGACAGGACTGTGTTCCTGGTGGAGGGGGTGATGACAGGACTGTGTTCCTGGTGGAGGGGTGATGACAGGACTGTGTTCCTGGTGGAGGGGTGATGATAGGACTGTGTTCCTGGTGGAGGATGTGATGACAGGACTGTGTTCCTGGTGGAGGAGGTTATGATAGGACTGTGTTCCTGGTGGAGGAGGTGATGATAGGACTGTGTTCCTGGTGGAGGAGGTGATGATAGGACTGTGTTCCTGGTGGAGGAGGTGATGACAGGACTGTGTTCCTGGTGGAGGGGGTGATGATAGGACTGTGTTCCTGGTGGAGGGGGTGATGATAGGACTGTGTTCCTGGTGGAGGAGGTGATGACAGGACTGTGTTCCTGGTGGAGGAGGTTATGATAGGACTGTGTTCCTGGTGGAGGAGGTGATGATAGGACTGTGTTCCTGGTGGAGGAGGTGATGATAGGAATGTGTTCCTGGTGGAGGAGGTGATGATAGGACTGTGTTCCTGGTGGAGGAGGTGATGATAGGACTGTGTTCCTGGTGGTGGAGGTTATGATAGGACTGTGTTCCTGGTGGAGGAGGTGATGATAGGACTGTGTTCCTGGTGGAGGAGGTGATGATGGGAATGTGTTCCTGGTGGAGGAGGTGATGATAGGAATGTGTTCCTGGTGGAGGGGGTGATGACAGGAATGTGTTCCTGGTGGAGGGGGTGATGACAGGACTGTGTTCCTGGTGGAGGAGGTTATGATAGGACTGTGTTCCTGGTGGAGGAGGTGATGATAGGACTGTGTTCCTGGTGGAGGAGGTGATGATAGGACTGTGTTCCTGGTGGAGGAGGTGATGATAGGAATGTGTTCCTGGTGGAGGAGGTGATGATAGGACTGTGTTCCTGGTGGAGGAGGTGATGATAGGACTGTGTTCCTGGTGGTGGAGGTTATGATAGCACTGTGTTCCTGGTGGAGGAGGTGATGATAGGACTGTGTTCCTGGTGGAGGAGGTGATGATAGGACTGTGTTCCTGGTGGAGGAGGTGATGATAGGAATGTGTTCCTGGTGGAGGAGGTGATGATAGGAATGTGTTCCTGGTGGAGGGGGTGATGCCAGGACTGTGTTCCTGGTGGAGGGGGTGATGATAGGACTGTGTTCCTGGTGGAGGAGGTTATGATAGGACTGTGTTCCTGGTGGAGGAGGTGATGACAGGACTGTGTTCCTGGTGGAGGGGGTGATGACAGGACTGTGTTCCTGGTGGAGGAGGTGATGACAGGACTGTGTTCCTGGTGGAGGAGGTGATGACAGGACTGTGTTCCTGGTGGAGGGGGTGATGACAGGACTGTGTTCCTGGTGGAGGGGGTGATGACAGGACTGTGTTCCTGGTGGAGGAGGTGATGATAGGACTGTGTTCCTGGTGGAGGAGGTGATGATAGGACTGTGTTCCTGGTGGAGGAGGTGATGATAGGAATGTGTTCCTGGTGGAGGAGGTGATGATAGGAATGTGTTCCTGGTGGAGGAGGTGATGATAGGACTGTGTTCCTGGTGGAGGGGGTGATGACAGGACTGTGTTCCTGGTGGAGGGGGTGATGATAGGAATGTGTTCCTGGTGGAGGGGGTGATGATAGGACTGTGTTCCTGGTGGAGGGGGTGATGATAGGACTGTGTTCCTGGTGGAGGGGGTGATGATAGGACTGTGTTCCTGGTAGAGGGGGTGATGATAGGACTGTGTTCCTGGTAGAGGGGGTGATGATAGGACTGTGTTCCTGGTGGAGGGGGTGATGACAGGACTGTGTTCCTGGTTGAGGAGGTGATGACAGGACTGTGTTCCTGGTGGAGGAGGTGATGACAGGACTGTGTTCCTGGTGGAGGAGGTTATGATAGGACTGTGTTCCTGGTGGAGGAGGTGATGACAGGACTGTGTTCCTGGTGGAGGGGGTGATGACAGGACTGTGTTCCTGGTGGAGGAGGTGATGACAGGACTGTGTTCCTGGTGGAGGAGGTGATGATAGGACTGTGTTCCTGGTGGAGGAGGTGATGATAGGACTGTGTTCCTGGTGGAGGAGGTGATGATAGGACTGTGTTCCTGGTGGAGGAGGTGATGATAGGAATGTGTTCCTGGTGGAGGAGGTGATGATAGGAATGTGTTCCTGGTGGAGGAGGTGATGACAGGACTGTGTTCCTGGTGGAGGGGTGATGACAGGACTGTGTTCCTGGTGGAGGGGTGATGATAGGAATGTGTTCCTGGTGGAGGGGTGATGATAGGACTGTGTTCCTGGTGGAGGGGGTGATGATAGGACTGTGTTCCTGGTGGAGGGGGTGATGATAGGACTGTGTTCCTGGTAGAGGGGGTGATGATAGGACTGTGTTCCTGGTAGAGGGGTGATGATAGGACTGTGTTCCTGGTGGAGGGGGTGATGACAGGACTGTGTTCCTGGTTGAGGAGGTGATGACAGGACTGTGTTCCTGGTGGAGGAGGTGATGACAGGACTGTGTTCCTGGTGGAGGGGGTGATGACAGGACTGTGTTCCTGGTGGAGGGGGTGATGACAGGACTGTGTTCCTGGTGGAGGAGGTGATGACAGGACTGTGTTCCTGGTGGAGGGGGTGATGACAGGACTGTGTTCCTGGTGGAGGAGCTGATGACAGGACTGTGTTCCTGGTGGAGGAGCTGATGATAGGACTGTGTTCCTGGTGGAGGGGGTGATGACAGGACTGTGTTCCTGGTGGAGGGGGTGATGACAGGACTGTGTTCCTGGTGGAGGGGGTGATGATAGGACTGTGTTCCTGGTGGAGGGGGTGATGATAGGACTGTGTTCCTGGTGGAGGAGGTGATGACAGGACTGTGTTCCTGGTGGAGGGGGTGATGACAGGACTGTGTTCCTGGTGGAGGGGGTGATGATAGGACTGTGTTCCTGGTGGAGGAGGTGATAATAGGAATGTGTTCCTGGTGGAGGGGCATGGTATAGCACATAGAACAGCAATTGGTCTATGTTTTGTTTATCAATTGTGTTCCTGCCTCCTGCCTTGGCTTTGAGATGAAATAGGATAGGATGTCATGCTCCTATTGCACAGAAATACTGTAGCCTACCCATACTATCATAGGCTACCGGTCTATTTACGTTGGAGATATGGTTGACCTTTGACTGGGCGAGGTGAGGGCTGTTGGGAAAATTTACTTTTCAATTGTTCCGATAGACAATCAATGTCGACGGAATGCGCGGTGGCCCGTGTTCGGCACGGCATTCCGTGAACAATGTCCCTGCTCGGTATGTAAACATTCTGCCCACACCTCTAAAGAAATGTGATCAAGCCAGGTAGCCTAATATTTGTTGTGGATCGGGGATATTCCAGTCGTGTCAGAAAAGGAGAGACGTGTCCTGCTACATGATTATGATTCAGGCCTATATAGTAAATGTAAAATCCACATATTAAGCAACGTGCACAGAGATGGGAAACTCTCTCTCTCTGTTCTCTCTCTCTCTCTGTTCTCTCTCTCTCTCTGTTCTCTCTCTCTGTTCTCTCTCCGTCTCTCTCTCTCTCTCTGTCTCTCTCTCTCAGGACTGAGACACCTGGCTGTACTGTGTTTCACCTGTTAGATAGATAGATAGATAGATAGATAGATAGATAGATAGATAGATAGATAGATAGATAGATAGATAGATAGATGAGCAGGAAGAGAGGAACAGAGCAGGAAGGAGAGGAAATGGAGGTAACAGGACAGTGTCCAGATATTTCCCTATGCAACAAGCTGGACATCTTACGACTTCGAGTCAGTGGTGGAAACAGTACCCAATTGCCAAACTTGAGTAAAAGTAAAGATACCTTAATAGTGAAGTAAAAGTGAAAGTCACCCAGTAAAATACTACTAGTTTTTCCGCTGGTAGCCTGGAGATCCTTTAGTTGAATGACAAACCACGTTTCTCAGCTGGTGAAATCAAATGCAGACATTGTACCGGATGCTATTCATGATCAAGTATATGTTTGTTGACACGTTAATCCAATACACATTTAAATGCATTACTTTGAGGCATTTACAAATGATTTCCATTTGATTTGATTGATTTGTGGTGCAGTAGACGGCGTTGACCTTTAATGTCCAGTAGATGGCGATATTGACCTGATATGAGAAGCTGTCACCCTCAGCAGGTCAGTGTCAATTCAACATTGTAACCAGGATCCAGGATTTCATTTGAATAAAACGGACAGAAAACATGGAGACCGCTGACAGTGTCTGAGGTTAGATAACTGCTTGTGTCCAGCAGCCGACCGCACGTCAAAATATGTTAAACAAGCAGATATGCAGTGGGCAGTTAAGGTACAAATCTGTCGTTAACCACCTGTCCCCCTGAACCAGGCAGTTAACCCACTGTTCCCCTGAACCAGGCAGTTAACCCACTGTTCCCCTGAACCAGGCAGTTAACCCACTGTTCCGCTGAACCAGGCAGTTAACCCACTGTTCCCCTGAACAAGGCAGTTAACCCACTGTTCCCCTGAACAAGGCAGTTAACCCACTGTTCCCCTGAACAAGGCAGTTAACCCACTGTTCCCCTGAACAAGGCAGTTAACCCACTGTCCCCCTGAACCAGGCAGTTAACCCACTGTCCCCCTGAACCAGGCAGTTAACCCACTGTTCCCCTGAACAAGGCTGTTAACCCACTGTTCCCCTGAACCAGGCAGTTAACCCACTGTTCCCTGAACCAGGCAGTTAACCCACTGTTCCCCTGAACAAGGCAGTTAACCCACTGTTCCCCTGAACAAGGCAGTTAACCCACTGTTCCCCTGAACAAGGCAGTTAACCCACTGTTCCCTGAACAAGGCAGTTAACCCACTGTTCCCTGAACAAGGCAGTTAACCCACTGTTCCCCTGAACAAGGCAGTTAACCCACTGTTCCCCTGAACAAGGCAGTTAACCCACTGTTCCCCTGAACAAGGCAGTTAACCCACTGTTCCCCTGAACAAGGCAGTTAACCCACTGTTCCCCTGAACAAGGCAGTTAACCCACTGTTCCTTGAACAAGGCAGTTAACCCACTGTTCCCCTGAACAAGGCAGTTAACCCACTGTTCCCCTGAACAAGGCAGTTAACCCACTGTTCCCCTGAACAAGGCAGTTAACCCACTGTTCCCCTGAACAAGGCAGTTAACCCACTGTTCCCCTGAACAAGGCAGTTAACCCACTGTCCCCCTGAACCAGGCAGTTAACCCACTGTTCCCCTGAACAAGGCTGTTAACCCACTGTTCCCCTGAACCAGGCAGTTAACCCACTGTTCCCCTGAACAAGGCAGTTAACCCACTGTTCCTTGAACAAGGCAGTTAACCCACTGTTCCCCTGAACAAGGCAGTTAACCCACTGTTCCCCTGAACAAGGCAGTTAACCCACTGTTCCCCTGAACAAGGCAGTTAACCCACTGTTCCCCTGAACAAGACTCCACTGTTCCCCTGAACAAGGCAGTTAACCCACTGTTCCCCGGTAGGCCGTCATTGAAAATAAGAATTTGTTCTTAACTGACTTGCCTAGTTAAATAAAGGTAAAATAAAATAAATAAAGAGGAGCTCATTTTTTAGCCACATTCATTTACTTATATTTCACGTACATAGCATCTGAGAATAGCTGACTTACGTAGTGAATGTAGCCTAGTCTATTTGCAGTGGGGTTGGTCCTGAAAACTCATTGACAGATAAACATAAATATAGAGTATAAAAAATACTATTCAAACAGAAATACTACATTTGAAGTTATAACATTCCACAGTGTGTTTGTCAACATGTTATGTAGAGATTAGAAAGGGAAAGCAACCATCTTCATATGAATGTGTTGAAACTTCTGGGAAGGGGACCGTAGGCTAGAGAGAGGAGCAGAGAGTTGACAGTGGATCTGGGAAGGGGACCGTAGGCTAGAGAGAGGAGCAGAGAGTTGACAGTGGATCTGGGAAGGGGACCGTAGGCTAGAGAGAGGAGCAGAGAGTTGACAGTGGATCTGGGAGTGGGACTGTAGACTAGAGAGAGGAGCAGAGAGTTGACAGTGGATCTGGGAAGGGGACCGTAGGCTAGAGAGAGGAGCAGAGAGTTGACAGTGGATCTGGGAGTGGGACTGTAGACTAGAGAGAGGAGCAGAGAGTTGACAGTGGATCTGGGAAGGGGACCGTAGGCTAGAGAGAGGAGCAGAGAGTTGACAGTGGATCTGGGAAGGGGACCGTAGGCTAGAGAGAGGAGCAGAGAGTTGACAGTGGATCTGGGAGGGGGACCGTAGGCTAGAGAGAGGAGCAGAGAGTTGACAGTGGATCTGGGAGGGGGACCGTAGGCTAGAGAGAGGAGCAGAGAGTTGACAGTGGATCTGGGAGTGGGACTGTAGACTAGAGAGAGCAGAGAGTTGACAGTGGGTCTGGGAGGGGGACCGTAGGCTAGAGAGGAGCAGAGAGTTGACAGTGGATCTGGGAGTGGGACTGTAGACTAGAGAGAGCAGAGAGTTGACAGTGGGTCTGGGAGGAGGACTGTAGACTAGAGAGAGCAGAGAGTTGACAGTGGATCTGGGAGGGGGACTGTAGACTAGAGAGAGCAGAGAGTTGACCGTGGATCTGGGAGGGGGACTGTAGACTAGAGAGAGCAGAGAGTTGACAGTGGATCTGGGAGGGGGACTGTAGACTAGAGAGAGCATAGAGTTGACCGTGGGTCTGGGAGGGGGACTGTAGGCTAGAGAGGAGCAGAGAGTTGACAGTGGATCTGGGAGGGGGACTGTAGACTAGAGAGAGCAGAGAGTTGACAGTGGGTCTGGGAGGGGACTGTAGACTAGAGAGAGCAGAGAGTTGACAGTGGATCTGGGAGGGGGACTGTAGGCTAGAGAGAGGAGCAGAGAGTTGACAGTGGATCTGGGAGTGGGACTGTAGACTAGAGAGAGCAGAGAGTTGACAGTGGGTCTGGGAGGGGGACCGTAGGCTAGAGAGGAGCAGAGAGTTGACAGTGGATCTGGGAGTGGGACTGTAGACTAGAGAGAGCAGAGAGTTGACAGTGGGTCTGGGAGGGGGACTGTAGACTAGAGAGAGCAGAGAGTTGACAGTGGATCTGGGAGGGGGACTGTAGACTAGAGAGAGCAGAGAGTTGACCGTCGATCTGGGAGGGGGACTGTAGACTAGAGAGAGCAGAGAGTTGACAGTGGATCTGGGAGGGGGACTGTAGACTAGAGAGACCATAGAGTTGACCGTTGGTCTGGGAGGGGGACTGTAGGCTAGAGAGGAGCAGAGAGTTGACAGTGGATCTGGGAGGGGGACTGTAGACTAGAGAGAGCAGAGAGTTGACAGTGGATCTGGGAGTGGGACTGTAGACTAGAGAGAGCAGAGAGTTGACAGTGGGTCTGGGAGGGGGACTGTAGACTAGAGAGAGCAGAGAGTTGACAGTGGATCTGGGAGGGGGACTGTAGACTAGAGAGAGCAGAGAGTTGGCCGTGGATCTGGGAGGGGGACTGTAGACTAGAGAGAGCAGAGAGTTGACAGTGGATCTGGGAGGGGGACTGTAGACTAGAGAGAGCATAGAGTTGACCGTTGGTCTGGGAGGGGGACTGTAGGCTAGAGAGGAGCAGAGAGTTGACAGTGGATCTGGGAGGGGGACTGTAGACTAGAGAGAGCAGAGAGTTGACAGTGGGTCTGGGAGGGGGACTGTAGACTAGAGAGAGCAGAGAGTTGACAGTGGATCTGGGAGGGGGACTGTAGACTAGAGAGAGCAGAGAGTTTACCGTGGGTCTGGGAGGGGGACTGTAGACTAGAGAGAGCAGAGGGTTGACAGTGGATCTGGGAGGGGGACTGTAGACTAGAGAGAGCAGAGAGTTGACAGTGGATCTGGGAGGGGGACTGTAGACTAGAGAGAGCAGAGAGTTGACAGTGGATCTGGGAGGGGGACTGTAGACTATTGAGAGGAGAGAGTTGACAGTGGATCTGGGAGGGCGACTGTAGACTAGAGAGAGCAGAGAGTTGACAGTGGATATAGGAGGGGGACTGTAGACTAGAGAGAGCAGAGAGTTGACAGTGGATCTGGGAGGGGGACTGTAGACTAGAGAGAGCAGAGAGTTGACAGTGGATCTGGGAGGGGGACTGTAGACTAGAGAGAGCAGAGAGTTGACAGTGGATCTGGGAGGGGGACTATAGACTAGAGAGAGCAGATAGTTGACAGTGGGTCTGGGAGGGGGACTGTAGACTAGAGAGAGCAGAGAGTTGACAGTGGATCTGGGAGGGGGACTGTAGACTAGAGAGAGCAGAGAGTTGACAGTGGATCTGGGAGGGGGACTGTAGACGAGAGAGAGCAGAGAGTTGACAGTGGGTCTGGGAGGGGGACTGTAGACTAGAGAGAGCAGAGAGTTGACAGTGGATCTGGGAGGGGGACTGTAGACGAGAGAGAGCATAGAGTTGACCGTGGATCTGGGAGGGGGACTGTAGACTAGAGAGAGCAGAGAGTTGACAGTGGATCTGGGAGGGGGACTGTTGACTAGAGAGACCAGAGAGTTGACAGTGGATCTGGGAGGGGGACTGTAGACTAGAGAGAGCAGAGAGTTGACCGTGGGTCTGGGAGGGGGACTGTAGACTAGAGAGAGCAGAGAGTTGACAGTGGATCTGGGAGGGGGACTGTAGACTAGAGAGAGCAGAGAGTTGACAGTGGATCTGGGAGGGGGACTGTAGACTAGAGAGAGCAGAGAGTTGACAGTGGATCTGGGAGGGGGACTGTAGACTAGAGAGAGCAGAGAGTTGACCGTGGATCTGGGAGGGGGACTGTAGACTAGAGAGAGCAGAGAGTTGACAGTGGATCTGGGAGGGGGACTGTAGACTAGAGAGAGCAGAGAGTTGACAGTGGATCTGGGAGGGGGACTGTAGACTAGAGAGAGGAGCAGAGAGTTGACAGTGGATCTGGGAGGGGGACTGTAGACTAGAGAGAGCAGAGAGTTGACAGTGGATCTGGGAGG
>NC_068446.1:44618072-44633072 GCF_023373465.1 Oncorhynchus keta | reverse complement strand
CAGACATCATTACATATAGCCAGGGGAACACTCCAACACTCAGACATCATTACAGATAGCCAGGGGAACACTCCAACACTCAGACATCATTTACAGATAGCCAGGGGAACACTCCAACACTCAGACATCATTACAGAGAGCCAGGGGAACACTCCAACACTCAGACATCATTACATATAGCCAGGGGAACACTCCAACACTCAGACATCATTACAGATAGCCAGGGGAACACTCCAACACTCAGACATCATTACAGAGAGCCAGGGGAACACTCCAACACTCAGACATCATTACAGATAGCCAGGGGAACACTCCAACACTCAGACATCATTACAGATAGCCATGGGAACACTCCAACACTCAGACATTATTACAGAGAGCCAGGGGAACACTCCAACACTCAGACATCATTACAGATAGCCAGGGGAACACTCCAACACTCCAACACTCAGACATCATTTACAGATAGCCAGGGGAACACTCCAACACTCAGACATCATTACAGAGAGCCATGGGAACACTCCAACACTCAGACATTATTTACAGATAGCCAGGGGAACACTCCAACACTCAGACATCATTACAGAGAGCCAGGGGAACACTCCAACACTCAGACATCATTACAGATAGCCAGGGGAACACTCCAACACTCAGACATCATTACAGATAGCCATGGGAACACTCCAACACTCAGACATTATTACAGAGAGCCAGGGGAACACTCCAACACTCAGACATCATTACAGATAGCCAGGGGAACACTCCAACACTCCAACACTCAGACATCATTTACAGATAGCCAGGGGAACACTCCAACACTCCAACACTCAGACATCATTACAGAGAGCCATGGGAACACTCCAACACTCCAACACTCAGACATCATTACAGAGAGCCAGGGGAACACTCCAACACTCAGACATCATTACAGAGAGCCATGGGAACACTCCAACACTCAGACATCATTTACAGATAGCCAGGGGAACACTCCAACACTCAGACATCATTACAGAGAGCCATGGGAACACTCCAACACTCAGACATCATTTACAGATAGCCAGGGGAACACTCCAACACTCAGACATCATTTACAGATAGCCAGGGGAACACTCCAACACTCCAACACTCAGACATCATTACAGATAGCCAGGGGAACACTCCAACACTCAGACATCATTACAGATAGCCAGGGGAACACTCCAACACTCAGACATCATTACAGATAGCCAGGGGAACACTCCAACACTCAGACATCATTACAGAGAGCCAGGGGAACACTCCAACACTCAGACATCATTACAGAGAGCCAGGGGAACACTCCAACACTCAGACATCATTACAGAGAGCCAGGGGAACACTCCAACACTCAGACATCATTTACCTATAGCCAGGGGAACACTCCAACACTCAGACATCATTACAGATAGCCAGGGGAACACTCCAACACTCAGACATCATTTACAGATAGCCAGGGGAACACTCCAACACTCAGACATCATTACATATAGCCAGGGGAACACTCCAACACTCAGACATCATTACAGATAGCCAGGGGAACACTCCAACACTCAGACATCATTACATATAGCCAGGGGAACACTCCAACACTCAGACATCATTACAGATAGCCAGGGGAACACTCCAACACTCAGACATCATTACAGAGAGCCATGGGAACACTCCAACACTCAGACATCATTTACAGATAGCCAGGGGAACACTCCAACACTCAGACATCATTTACAGATAGCCAGGGGAACACTCCAACACTCAGACATCATTTACAGATAGCCAGGGAACACTCCAACACTCAGACATCATTACAGATAGCCAGGGGAACACTCCAACACTCAGACATCATTTACAGATAGCCAGGGGAACACTCAGACATCATTACAGAGAGCCAGGGGAACACTCCAACACTCAGACATAATTTACCTATAGCCAGGGGAACACTCCAACACTCAGACATCATTTACAGATAGCCAGGGGAACACTCCAACACTCAGACATCATTACAGATAGCCAGGGGAACACTCCAACACTCAGACATCATTACAGATAGCCAGGGGAACACTCCAACACTCAGACATCATTACAGATAGCCATGGGAACACTCCAACACTCAGACATTATTACAGAGAGCCAGGGGAACACTCCAACACTCAGACATCATTACAGATAGCCAGGGGAACACTCCAACACTCCAACACTCAGACATCATTTACAGATAGCCAGGGGAACACTCCAACACTCAGACATCATTACAGAGAGCCATGGGAACACTCCAACACTCAGACATTATTTACAGATAGCCAGGGGAACACTCCAACACTCAGACATCATTACAGATAGCCAGGGGAACACTCCAACACTCAGACATCATTACAGATAGCCATGGGAACACTCCAACACTCAGACATCATTACAGATAGCCATGGGAACACTCCAACACTCAGACATTATTACAGAGAGCCAGGGGAACACTCCAACACTCAGACATCATTACAGATAGCCAGGGGAACACTCCAACACTCCAACACTCAGACATCATTTACAGATAGCCAGGGGAACACTCCAACACTCCAACACTCAGACATCATTACAGAGAGCCAGGGGAACACTCCAACACTCCAACACTCAGACATCATTACAGATAGCCAGGGGAACACTCCAACACTCCAACACTCAGACATCATTACAGAGAGCCATGGGAACACTCCAACACTCAGACATCATTTACAGATAGCCAGGGGAACACTCCAACACTCAGACATCATTACAGAGAGCCATGGGAACACTCCAACACTCAGACATCATTTACAGATAGCCAGGGGAACACTCCAACACTCAGACATCATTTACAGATAGCCAGGGGAACACTCCAACACTCCAACACTCAGACATCATTACAGATAGCCAGGGGAACACTCCAACACTCAGACATCATTACAGATAGCCAGGGGAACACTCCAACACTCAGACATCATTACAGATAGCCAGGGGAACACTCCAACACTCAGACATCATTACAGAGAGCCAGGGAACACTCCAACACTCAGACATCATTACAGAGAGCCAGGGGAACACTCCAACACTCAGACATCATTACAGAGAGCCAGGGGAACACTCCAACACTCAGACATCATTTACCTATAGCCAGGGGAACACTCCAACACTCAGACATCATTACAGATAGCCAGGGGAACACTCCAACACTCAGACATCATTTACAGATAGCCAGGGGAACACTCCAACACTCAGACATCATTACAGATAGCCAGGGGAACACTCCAACACTCAGACATCATTACAGATAGCCAGGGGAACACTCCAACACTCAGACATCATTACAGATAGCCAGGGGAACACTCCAACACTCAGACATCATTACAGATAGCCAGGGGAACACTCCAACACTCAGACATCATTACAGAGAGCCAGGGGAACACTCCAACACTCAGACATCATTACAGAGAGCCAGGGGAACACTCCAACACTCAGACATCATTTACCTATAGCCAGGGGAACACTCCAACACTCAGACATCATTTACAGATAGCCAGGGGAACACTCCAACACTCAGACATCATTACAGATAGCCAGGGGAACACTCCAACACTCAGACATCATTTACAGATAGCCAGGGGAACACTCAGACATCATTACAGAGAGCCAGGGGAACACTCCAACACTCAGACATCATTTACCTATAGCCAGGGGAACACTCCAACACTCAGACATCATTTACAGATAGCCAGGGGAACACTCCAACACTCAGACATCATTACAGATAGCCAGGGGAACACTCCAACACTCAGACATCATTTACAGATAGCCAGGGGAACACTCCAACACTCAGACATCATTACAGATAGCCAGGGGAACACTCCAACACTCAGACATCATTTACAGATAGCCAGGGGAACACTCCAACACTCAGACATCATTTACAGATAGCCAGGGGAACACTCCAACACTCAGACATCATTACAGACAGCCAGGGGAACACTCCAACACTCAGACATCATTACAGATAGACAGGGGAACACTCCAACACTCCAACACTCAAACATCATTTACAGATAGCCAGGGGAACAATCCAACACTCAGACATCATTACAGACAGCCAGGGGAACACTCCAACACTCAGACATCATTACAGATAGACAGGGGAACACTCCAACACTCCAACACTCAAACATCATTTACAGATAGCCAGGGGAACACTCCAACACTCCAACACTCAGACATCATTTACAGATAGCCAGGGGAACACCCCAACACTCAGACCTCATTTACAGATAGCCAGGGGAACACTCCAACACTCAGACATCATTTACAGATAGCCAGGGGAACACTCCAACACTCAGACATCATTTACAGATAGCCAGGGGAACACTCCAACACTCAGACATCATTTACAGATAGCCAGGGGAACACTCCAACACTCAGACATCATTACAGAGAGCCAGGGGAACACTCCAACACTCAGACATCATTACAGAGAGCCAGGGGAACACTCCAACACTCAGACATCATTACGGAGAGCCAGGGGCACACTCCAACACTCAGACATCATTTACAGATAGCCAGGGGAACACTCCAACACTCAGACATCATTTACAGATAGCCAGGGGAACACTCCAACACTCAGACATCATTTACAGATAGCCAGGGAACACTCCAACACTCAGACATCATTTACAAATGGCCATGGGAACACTCCAACACTCAGACCTCATTTACAGATAGCCAGGGAACACTCCAACACTCAGACCTCATTTACAGATAGCCAGGGAACACTCCAACACTCAGACATCATTTACAGATAGCCAGGGGAACACTCCAACACTCAGACATCATTTACAGATAGCCAGGGAACACTCCAACACTCAGACATCATTTACAGGTAGCCAGGGGAACACTCCAACACTCAGACATCATTTACAGATAGCCAGGGGGGCAACACTCCAACACTCAGACATCATTTACAGATAGCCAGGGAACACTCCAACACTCCAACACTCAGACATCATTTACAGATAGCCAGGGAACACTCCAACACTCAGACATAATTTACAGATAGCCAGGGGAACACTCCAACACTCAGACATCATTTACAGATAGCCAGGGGAACACTCCAACACTCAGACATCATTTACAGATAGCCAGGGAACACTCCAACACTCAGACATCATTTACAGATAGCCAGGGGAACACTCCAACACTCAGACATCATTTACAGATAGCCAGGGGAACACTCCAACACTCAGACATCATTTACAGATAGCCAGGGGAACACTCCAACACTCAGACATCATTTACAGATAGCCAGGGGAACACTCCAACACTCAGACATCATTTACAGATATGTAAACTGGCATTTTGTCTTCACTGACATTTTCAACCTCTCCCTGACCTAGTCTGTAAAACCTAGATGTTTCAAGCAGACCACCGTAGTCCCTGTGACCATGGAAGCAAAGGTAACCTGCCTAAATAGTTACCGCCCCGTAGCACTCACATCTGTAGCCATGACGTGCTTTGAAAGGCTGGTCATGACTCATATCGTCCCGGAAACACAATTTGCATACCACTCCAACAGATCCCTTTAAACTGTTGTGCTGGTAGCAGTTGGTGTTTGACCTATGAACCACGTGTGTCCAGTCCACAGGTTGGATATGAACTAATATTATTACCTTCCTATTATCAGACTCCAGAGCAATCACAGATAACACACACACACACACACACACACACACACACACACACACACACACACACACACACACACACACACACACACACACACACACACACACACACACACACACAGCAGGGAGATTAATTCTAGGATAAACACACCTCTCTCTCTACACACACACACACACACACATATAAACACACACATCTGGAGCTTACAGCTAGGATAAACACACACATCTGGAGCTACACACACACACACACACACCTCTCTCTACACACACATCTCGACCTTACTGCTAGGATAAACACACACCTCTCGCTACACACACCTCTCTCTCTCTCTACACACAGATCTCTCTCCCTGTCTCAATACACACACCTATCTCTCCCTGTCTCTCTACACACACCTATCTCTCCCTGTCTCTCTACATACACCTCTCTCTCCCTGTCTCTCTTCACACACCTCTCTCTCAATTCAATTCAAGGGGCTTTATTGGCATGGGAAACATGTGTTAACATTGCCAAGGCAAGTGAGGTAGATAATATATAAAGTGAATATGCTAAAGTGAAATAATTGCCAAGGCAAGTGAGGTAGATAATATATAAAGTGAATATGCTAAAGTGAAATAAACAATAACAATTAACACTAAACACACATAGAGAAGTTTCAAAAGAATAAAGACATTACAAATGTCATATTATTTATATATATACAGTGTTATAACAATGTACAAATGGTTAAAGTACACAAGGGAAAATAAATAAGCATAAATATGGGTTGTATTTATAATGGTGTGTGTTCTTCACTGGTTGCCCTTTTCTCGTGGCAACAGGTCACACATCTTGCTGCTGTGATGGCACACTGTGGAATTTCACCCAGTAGATATGGGAGTTTATCTAAATTGGATTTGTTTTCAAATTCTTTGTGGATCTGTGTGATCTGGGGGAAATATGTCTCTCTAATATGGTCATACATTGGGCAGGAGGTTAGGAAGTGCAGCTCAGTTTCCACCTCATTTTGTGGGCAGTGAGCACATGGCCTGTCTTCTCTTGAGAGCCATGTCTGCCTACGGCGGCCTTTCTCAATAGCAAGGCTATGCTCACTGAGTCTGTACATAGTCAAAGCTTTCCTTAATTTTGGGGTCAGTCACCGGGTCTGTTTTTTGGTTGATTCTTTCCAGTGTGATAAATAGTTATCTTTTTGCTTTCTCATAATTTGGTTGGGTCTAATTTTGTTTGTGAACAGAGTATAGTTAGTTGCCATAGTTCTATAGTTTCCAGGGCAACGGTGTCTAGATGGAATTAGTATTTGTGGTAACTATGGTAACTGGACTTTTTTTTTGGAACACCATTATTTACTTTCAGGGCCCAGGTCTCTTTCTCTCTCTCTCTATCTCTATCTACAGTGCCTTGCGAAAGTATTCGGCCCCCTTGAACTTTGCGACCTTTTGCCACATTTCAGGCTTCAAACATAAAGATATAAAACTGTATTTTTTTGTGAAGAATCAACAACAAGTGGGACACAATAATGATGTGGAACGACATTTATTGGATATTTCAAACTTTTTTAACAAATCAAAAACGGAAAAATTGGGCGTGCAAAATTATTCAGCCCCTTTACTTTCAGTGCAGCAAACTCTCTCCAGAAGTTCAGTGAGGATCTCTGAATAGTTAATCTCAGTTCATATTATTCTGACATTTCACATTCTTAAAATGAAGTGGTGATCCTAACTGACCTAAAACAGGGAATATTTACTTGATTTCAATTTTAGGAACTGTGAAAAACCGAGTTTAAATTTATTTGGCTAAACTTCCGACTTCAACTGTATGTGTATATATATATATGTATATACTGATATATGTATACTCACATATATACTGAGCAAAAATCTAAATCAACATGCAACATTTTCAAAGATTTTACTGAGTTACAGTTCATATATGGAAATCAGTCAATTTAATTAAATTCATTAGGCTCTGAGCTATGGATGTGTTTATCTACCCCCCCAGCACCTGTCCACCTTCATGATGGACAAGACCAGTCCTCTTCATGTTTGTTATCTACCCCCCACAGCACCTGTCCACCTTCATGATGGACAAGCAGTCCTCTTCCTGTTTGTAACCCCCCCACACAGCACCTTCCACCTTCATGATGGACAAGACCAGTCCTCTTCCTGTTTGTTATCTAACCCCCCACAGCACCTGTCCACCTTCATGATGGACAAGACCAGTCTTCTTCCTGTTTGTTATCTAACCCTCTCCCCCCCACAGCACCTGTCCACCTTCATGATGGACAAGGCAGAGTCCATTGCCACAGTGGACGATGCCATTAAGAAGCTGGTGCTGCTGGACTCCAAAGAGAAGATCTGGACCCAGGAGATGCTGCTTCAGGTCAGCGACAAGGCTGTACGGCTACTGGATGTTGATACACAGGTAAGCCTTACACACACACACACACACACACACACACACACACGGTAAGCCTTACACACACACACACACACACACACACACACACACACACACACACACACACACACACACACACACACACACACACACAGACACACGGTAAGACTTGCACAGACACACACACACACAGGTAAGCCTTACACGCACACACACACACGCACACGCACACGCACAGACACACGGTAAGACTTGCACAGACACACACACATGGTAAGACTTGCACAGACACACACACACACAGGTAAGCCTTACACGCACACACACACACGCACATGCACAGAAACACGGTAAGACTTGCACAGACACACACACACACAGGTAAGCCTTACACGCACACGCACGCACACACGCACACACACAAACACATGGTAAGACTTACACACACACACACACACATGGTAAGACTTGCACACACACACACACACACGGGTAAGACTGTGAAGCGTGAGGGATATGCACATTCCTAACGTAGGAAAACAGTTGCTGGGCAACAACATATCCTGTAGGTAAAGAACGTTGTAAGTTCCATTCCAGTTACACAGCGACTGGAACGATATGCAACAAACCCTCTTAGGCCTCACTCCCCCTCCACTATCTGAGATATCTACTGCAGCCCTCATCCTCCACATACAACACCAGTTCTGCCAGTCACATTCTGATAAAGGTCCCCCAAAGCACAAACATCCCTGGGTCGCTCCTCTTTTCAGTTCGCTGCAGCTAACGACTGGAACGAGCTGCAACAAACACTCAAACTGGACAGTTTATCTCAATCTCTTCATTCAGACTCAATCATGGACACTTACTGACAGTTGTGGCTGCTTAGCGTGATGTATTGTTGTCTCTACCTTCTTGCCCTTTGTGCTGTTGTCTGTGCCCAATAATGTTTGTACCATGTTTTGTTGTCATGTTGTGCTGCTACCATGTTGTTGTCATGTTGTGTTGCTACCATGTTGTTGTCATGTTGTGTTGCTACCATGTTGTTGTCATGTTGTGTTGCTACCATGTTGTTGTCATGTTGTGTTGCTGCCATGTTGTTCTCATGTTGTGCTGCTACCATGTTGTTGTCATGTTGTGTTGCTACCATGTTTGTTGCTACCATGTTGTTGTCATGTTGTGTTGCTACCATGCTGTTATGTTGTGTTGCTACCATGTTGTGTTGTCATGTTGTGTTGCTACCATGCTAGTTGTCATGTGTTGCTGACTTGCTATGTTGTCTCCTATGGAGTGTTGTGTTGTCTCTCTTGTTGTGATGTGTGTTTTGTCCTATATTTTAAATTTGTAATCCCGGGGCCCTCGTCCCCGCAGGAGGCCTTTTGCCTTTTGGTTGGCCGCTATTATAAATAAGAAATGGTTCTTTACTGACCTGGTTAAATTAAATAAATGTAAAAAGGCACTGGTTTTAATACCAACTATTAAAGACCAACTATTAAAGAGTTTTTATCTTGACCTATGTAGTTGTATGGAGTTATATATGTATAGTATATTCAGTGGTGCCCCGTCATTCTGGGCTAAATATAATATTGAGTTAATAAAGTCACATACAAACATGGTATCGGTTTTGTTTTCTTCAGTAAATCATTTTCAATCCTTACGAAGAGGTATTATAGATAAAAGTAAGGCAGCTCCAGAATGCAGGAGTTTCAGCTCAGTGCTTTCTGTGGTGGTGGAGAAGCCAGCAGAAAATACAGAGAGTAGGGGTTGGTCATGTTCTCTTGTTACGCCGTGATTGGCTCAGTGTTCTGTCACTCATGGGGGACACCGCGTCACCGCAAAATCTACAGGGAGAGCTAGGCAGTTCAAGCCCGCTTGGGTGCTGCCATAGAGTTACATTAGAAGTGCCCATCCAAGAAGGCTCACGGTCATTGGCCACAGATAAAATGATGTCACATCATGTGATATCTACAGTAGCTTTGATTGGACTGATCATGTCAACATCATATTTTTTAAATCTTAGCTAGCAGTCACCATGAATCACGTCGTCAATCTACTGGCAAATCCTGTTCCATCATTGTCATATGAAGAGAGATTATAGATAATACGTATCGGTGCTCATCGGCCATTGGACATAGACATTACACAACAAGTTGGAAATCGCCAATTCAACATTGAGTGGATTGGAAGGAATCGGTGGCTAACTGCAAACGTTGCAAATGAAATCCCTGTTTTGCTTCCTCTGCCTGCTCTTCGATGGAGAGGGAGCGTGGTCCACGTCTGTGTTTAAGGGTCTCTTTTCCAACCTTAAAAAGGATAAACATGCACGTGCAACACCACGGGCCAGATAAGGTTGAAAACACTGGCCATGCTGTCAATCCAGCATGAACTTCTGCCACGTTCAAAACAACAGGAACATTTGGAACTGGGAAATCTCATACTTCAGTGAGTTCAAGACAACTGGGAACTCGGAGGAAAACGAGTTCTGTCTGGGAAAATACGTTTCGAACAGTCATCCAACTCGGAATTCCAAGTCGGGAACTCTGGCCTCTTTCTAGAGCTCTGACTTGAAGATAATGTCCTACGTAGTGCTGTACTTGCGATAATGTCCTATGTAGTGATGTACTTGTGATAATGTCCTACGTAGTGCTGTACTTGTGATAATGTCCTACGTAGTGCTGTACTTGTGATAATGTCCTACGTAGTGCTGTACTTGTGATAATGTCCTACGTAGTGCTGTACTTGTGATAATGTCCTACGTAGTGCTGTCATTGTGATAATGTCCTACGTAGTGCTGTACTTGTGATAATGTCCTACGTAGTGCTGTAGTTGTGATAATGTCCTACGTAGTGCTGTACTTGTGATAATGTCCTACGTAGTGCTGTAGTTGTGATAATGTCCTACGTAGTGCTGTACTTGTGATAATGTCCTACGTAGTGCTGTACTTGTGATAATGTCCTACGTAGTGCTGTACTTGTGATAATGTCCTACGTAGTGCTGTACTTGTGATAATGTCCTACGTAGTGCTGTACTTGTGATAATGTCCTACGTAGTGCTGTACTTGTGATAATGTCCTACGTAGTGCTGTACTTGTGATAATGTCCTACGTAGTGCTGTACTTGTGATAATGTCCTACGTAGTGCTGTACTTGTGATAATGTCCTACGTAGTGCTGTACTTGTGATAATGTCCTACGTAGTGCTGTACGTAGTGCTGTACTTGTGATAATGTCCTACGTAGTGCTGTCATTGTGATAATGTCCTACGTAGTGCTGTACTTGTGATAATGTCCTACGTAGTGCTGTAGTTGTGATAATGTCCTACGTAGTGCTGTAGTTGTGATAATGTCCTACGTAGTGCTGTACTTGTGATAATGTCCTACGTAGTGCTGTACTTGTGATAATGTCCTACGTAGTGCTGTACTTGTGATAATGTCCTACGTAGTGCGGTACTTGTGATAATGTCCTACGTAGTGCTGTACTTGTGATAATGTCCTACGTAGTGCTGTACTTGCGATAATGTCCTACGTAGTGCTGTACTTGCGATAATGTCCTACGTAGTGCTGTACTTGTGATAATGACCTACGTAGTGCTATCGTTGTGATAATGTCCTACGTAGTGCTGTACTTGCAATAATGTCCTACGTAGTGCTGTACTTGCGATAATGTCCTACGTAGTGCTGTACTTGTGATAATGTCCTACGTAGTGCTGTACTTGTGATAATGTCCGTAGTGCGTAGTGCTGTAGTTGTGATAATGTCCTAGTGCGTAGTACTGTACTTGTGATAATGTCCTACGTAGTGCTGTACTTGTGATAATGTCCTACGTAGTGCTGTACTTGCGATAATGTCCTACGTAGTGCTGTACTTGTGATAATGACCTACGTACGTAGTGCTGCTTGTGATAATGTATAGTTGTGATAATGTCCTACGTAGTGCTGTACTTGCTTGTGATAATGTCCTACGTAGTGCTGTACTTGCGATAATGTCCTACGTAGTGCTGTACTTGTGATAATGTCCTCCGTAGTGCTATAGTTGTGATAATGTCCTACGTAGTGCTGTACTTGTGATAATGTCCTACGTAGTGCTGTAGTTGTGATAAATGTGCCTACGTAGTGCTGTACTTGTGATAATGTCCTACGTAGTGCTGTACTTGTGATAATGTCCTACGTAGTGCTGTACTTGCAATAATGTCCGACGTAGTGCTATAGTTGTGATAATGTCCTACTTGGTGCTGTACTTGTGATACTGTCCTAAGTAGTGCTGTGCTTGTGATAATGTCCTACGTAGTGCTGTACTTGTGATAATGTCCTACAGAGTGCTGTAGTTGCGATAATGTAGTTGTGCTGTACTTGCAATAATGTCCTACGTAGTGCTGTACTTGCGATAATGTCCTACGTAGTGCTGTACTTGTGATAATGTCCTACGTAGTGCTGTACTTGTGATAATGTCCTACGTAGTGCTGTACTTGTGATAATGTCCTACGTAGTGCTGTACTTGCGATAATGTCCTACGTAGTGCTGTACTTGTGATAATGACCTACGTAGTGCTATAGTTGTGATAATGTCCTACGTAGTGCTGTACTTGCAATAATGTCCTACGTAGTGCTGTACTTGCGATAATGTCCTTGTGATAATGTCCTCGTAGTGCTGTACTTGTGATAATGTAGTGCTGTACTTGTGATAATGTCCTAACGTAGTGCTATAGTTGTGATAATGTCCTACGTAGTGCTGTACTTGTGATAATGTCCTACGTAGTGCTGTACTTGCAATAATGTCCTACGTAGTGCTGTACTTGTGATAATGTCCTACGTAGTGCTGTACTTGTGATAATGTCCTACGTAGTGCTGTACTTGTGATAATGTCCTACGTAGTGCTGTACTTGCAATAATGTCCTGTAGTTGTGATAACGTAGTGCTATAGTTGTGATAAAGTCCTACTTGGTACTTGGTGCTGTACTTGTGATACTGTCCTAAGTAGTGCTGTGCTTGTGATAATGTCCTACGTAGTGCTGTACTTGCGATAATGTCCTACGATAGTGCTGTAGTTGCGATAATGTAGTTGTGCTGTACTTGCGATAATGTCCTACGTAGTGCTGTACTTTCGATAATGTCCTACGTAGTGCTGTGCTTGTGATAATGTCCTACGTAGTGCTGTACTTGCGATAATGTCCTACGTAGTGCTGTACTTGCGATAATGTCCTACGTAGTGCTGTACTTGCGATAATGTAGTTGTGCTGTACTTGCGATAATGTAGTTGTGCTGTACTTGCGATAATGTAGTTGTGCTGTACTTGCGATAATGTCCTAAGTAGTGCTGTACTTGCGATAATGTAGTTGTGCTGTACTTGCGATAATGTAGTTGTGCTGTACTTGCGATAATGTAGTTGTGCTGTACTTGCGATAATGTAGTTGTGCTGTACTTGCGATAATGTAGTTGTGCTGTACTTGCGATAATGTAGTTGTGCTGTACTTGCGATAATGTAGTTGTGCTGTACTTGTGATAATGTCCTACGTAGTGCTGTACTTGCGATAATGTCCTACGTAGTGCTGTACTTGCGATAATGTCCTACGTAGTGCTGTACTTGCGATAATGTCCTACGTAGTGCTGTACTTGCGATAATGTCCTACGTAGTGCTGTACTTGCTGATAATGTCCTACGTAGTGCTGTACTTGCGATAATGTCCTACGATAGTCCTGTAGTGCTGCGATAATGTAGTTGTGCTGTACTTGCGATAATGTCCTACGTAGTGCTGTACTTGCGATAATGTAGTTGTGCTGTACTTGCGATAATGTAGTTGTGCTGTACTTGCGATAATGTAGTTGTGCTGTACTTGCGATAATGTAGTTGTGCCAGTCCGAGTCTTCAGGTTATTTGATGTCACAAACATCATATTCCTGTGTTATGTGGACATGTCTTTCTGAGCCACAGATCTGTTGACCTTTAGACCTTTATGGTGAGATAACTGATGACACATTTGATATGGAATAACCTCTCTCATTCTCCCTCCCTCCCTCTCGCTCTCCTTCTCTACCTACCCCCTTCCCTCCCGCACACTCTATCTCTCCTTCTCACCCCTCCCTCCCCCCCTCTCTCTCTCCCTCCCCCTCTCTCTCTCTCTCCCTCCCCCCCTCTCTCTCTCCCTTCTCCCTCCCTCTCCCCCTCCCTCCCCCTCCCTCTCCTTCTCCCTCCACCTCCTTCTCACCCCCTCCCTCTCCCCTCTCTCCCTCCCTCCCCCTCCCTCTCCCCCTCCCCCTCTCTCTCTCTCTCCCTCCCTCCTCGCCACCCTCACAGGAAGAGTTGGAGAACTTTCCCCTGCCTACTATCCACCACTGCCAGACAGTGTTGAATCAGACCAGGTATCCATCCGTCCTTCTGCTGGTGTGTCAAGACACTGAACAGCACAGACCCGACATTCACTTCTTCCACTGCGACGAGGTGGAGGTGGGTCACCGTTATCTCTATGCACTACAGACATTATCCAGGCTAGCGACGTAGGAAGCAGAAGTCTCCATTGAAGTCCTATAGAAAACAGAGCTAAAGTGTGACTGATTTAAAATGTTTTAATTAACAGATAATTAATATGTCCAACAATAATACATCCTCCAAGTCTTCCTTCTCCAAGACAATTTTTTATTTTTAATAATTAATAATATTCTCTATTTATTTTTAATAATATTCTCTAGTCTTTTGTCTCTGTCTCCCCCTACAGGCAGAGATGGTCCATGCAGACATCGACTCTGCTCTAATAATTAATAATAATCTCTAGTCTTTTGTCTCTGTCTCCCCCTACAGGCAGAGATGGTCCACGCAGACATCGACAGCGCTCTAATAATAATAATATTCTCTAGTCTTTTGTCTCTGTCTCCCCCTACAGGCAGAGATGGTCCATGCAGAC
>NC_068446.1:44590572-44613072 GCF_023373465.1 Oncorhynchus keta | reverse complement strand
GTTAAATAAAGGTGTTCTCAACTAGCTTATCTGGTTAAATAAAGGTGTTCTCAACTAGCTTATCTGGTTAAATAAAGGTGTTCTCAACTAGCTTATCTGGTTAAATAAAGGTGTTCTCAACTAGCTTATCTGGTTAAATAAAGGTGTTCTCAACTAGCTTATCTGGTTAAATAAAGGTGTTCTCAACTAGCTTATCTGGTTAAATAAAGGTGTTGTCAACTAGCTTATCTGGTTAAATAAAGGTGTTCTCAACTAGCTTATCTGGTTAAATAAAGGTGTTCTCAGCTAGCTTATCTGGTTAAATAAAGGTGTTCTCAACTAGCTTATCTGGTTAAATAAAGGTGTTCTCAACTAGCTTATCTGGTTAAATAAAGGTGTTCTCAACTAGCTTATCTGGTTAAATAAAGGTGTTCTCAACTAGCTTATCTGGTTAAATAAAGGTGTTCTCAACTAGCTTATCTGGTTAAATAAAGGTGTTCTCAACTAGCTTATCTGGTTAAATAAAGGTGTTCTCAACTAGCTTATCTGGTTAAATAAAGGTGTTCTCAACTAGCTTATCTGGTTAAATAAAGGTTGTCAACTAGCTTATCTGGTTAAATAAAGGTGTTCTCAACTAGCTTATCTGGTTAAATAAAGGTGTTCTCAACTAGCTTATCTGGTTAAATAAAGGTGAAATAAAAAATAAATCAAAGTTGCCGGAGAAGAGGAAGGAGAAGTGGGATCAGACTCAGGAGGCAAACCATCCACCGCTTCTGACTTTATTACACATTAACGCTCAGTCCCTGAGTGAGTGAGCTCAGGCCGAGGATCTCCTTCCAGAGAGACGTGACTGTAACATACTCTGTTTCAAGGAATCATGACTCTCACCGGATATATTGTCCCCGTCCATACAGCCAGCGGGGTTCTCCAGGACAAACCCAATATGGAAGAGTATGTCTCATGATTGTGTGCAGGAACTCGAGACATTTTTCGTCTCCCGATCTGGAATACTTCACCATCAAATGCTGACCGCAGAAAATTTGCTGACCGCATGACCTCCCCCAGAAAATTTGCTTCATTTATTTTCAGTGTCGTGTATATTCCTCCCAAAGCCGACACCACGACGGCTCCCAAGGAACTACACTGAAAGCGCATATTCTGAGACCGCATTTTCATTCTGGCTGGGAAAGTTAATAAAGGAAATCTGAGGAAAACGCTACTTGTGCAACACGCAAGGAGAACACTCTTGACCATTGTTACTCTCCCTTCAGTGACAGCAACAAGGCCCTCCCCCATCCTCCCATTGGGAAATCAGACCACACCTCCATCCTACTACTCCCCACCTATAGGCAGAACCTTAAGCAAGAAGTACTCATGGTAAGGACTGTAAAACGTTGGCGTGACACATCGGAATCCACACTTAAAGAATGTTTTGTTCACGCGGACTGGGAAATGTTCGGGTCGCCTCTGGGAGTAGTATCAACATATACACTGAGTCGTTGACTGAGTTCATCAGGAAGTGTATAGAGGATGTTGTTCCTACGCCTCTGGGAGTAGTATCAACATATACACTGAGTCGTTGACTGAGTTCATCAGGAAGTGTATAGAGGATGTTGTTCCTACGCCTCTGGGAGTAGTATCAACATATACACTGAGTCGTTGACTGAGTTCATCAGGAAGTGTATAGAGGATGTTGTTCCTACGCCTCTGGGAGTAGTATCAACATATACACTGAGTCGTTGACTGAGTTCATCAGGAAGTGTATAGAGGATGTTGTTCCTACGCCTCTGGGAGTAGTATCAACATATACACTGAGTCGTTGACTGAGTTCATCAGGAAGTGTATAGAGGATGTTGTTCCTACGCCTCTGGGAGTAGTATCAACATATACACTGAGTCGTTGACTGAGTTCATCAGGAAGTGTATAGAGGATGTTGTTCCTACGCCTCTGGGAGTAGTATCAACATATACACTGAGTCGTTGACTGAGTTCATCAGGAAGTGTATAGAGGATGTTGTTCCTACGCCTCTGGGAGTAGTATCAACATATACACTGAGTCGTTGACTGAGTTCATCAGGAAGTGTATAGAGGATGTTGTTCCTACGCCTCTGGGAGTAGTATCAACATATACACTGAGTCGTTGACTGAGTTCATCAGGAAGTGTATAGAGGATGTTGTTCCTACGCCTCTGGGAGTAGTATCAACATATACACTGAGTCGTTGACTGAGTTCATCAGGAAGTGTATAGAGGATGTTGTTCCTACGCCTCTGGGAGTAGTATCAACATATACACTGAGTCGTTGACTGAGTTCATCAGGAAGTGTATAGAGGATGTTGTTCCTACGCCTCTGGGAGTAGTATCAACATATACACTGAGTCGTTGACTGAGTTCATCAGGAAGTGTATAGAGGATGTTGTTCCTACGCCTCTGGGAGTAGTATCAACATATACACTGAGTCGTTGACTGAGTTCATCAGGAAGTGTATAGAGGATGTTGTTCCTACGCCTCTGGGAGTAGTATCAACATATACACTGAGTCGTTGACTGAGTTCATCAGGAAGTGTATAGAGGATGTTGTTCCTACGCCTCTGGGAGTAGTATCAACATATACACTGAGTCGTTGACTGAGTTCATCAGGAAGTGTATAGAGGATGTTGTTCCTACGCCTCTGGGAGTAGTATCAACATATACACTGAGTCGTTGACTGAGTTCATCAGGAAGTGTATAGAGGATGTTGTTCCTACGCCTCTGGGAGTAGTATCAACATATACACTGAGTCGTTGACTGAGTTCATCAGGAAGTGTATAGAGGATGTTGTTCCTACGCCTCTGGGAGTAGTATCAACATATACACTGAGTCGTTGACTGAGTTCATCAGGAAGTGTATAGAGGATGTTGTTCCTACGCCTCTGGGAGTAGTATCAACATATACACTGAGTCGTTGACTGAGTTCATCAGGAAGTGTATAGAGGATGTTGTTCCTACGCCTCTGGGAGTAGTATCAACATATACACTGAGTCGTTGACTGAGTTCATCAGGAAGTGTATAGAGGATGTTGTTCCTACGCCTCTGGGAGTAGTATCAACATATACACTGAGTCGTTGACTGAGTTCATCAGGAAGTGTATAGAGGATGTTGTTCCTACGCCTCTGGGAGTAGTATCAACATATACACTGAGTCGTTGACTGAGTTCATCAGGAAGTGTATAGAGGATGTTGTTCCTACGCCTCTGGGAGTAGTATCAACATATACACTGAGTCGTTGACTGAGTTCATCAGGAAGTGTATAGAGGATGTTGTTCCTACGCCTCTGGGAGTAGTATCAACATATACACTGAGTCGTTGACTGAGTTCATCAGGAAGTGTATAGAGGATGTTGTTCCTACGCCTCTGGGAGTAGTATCAACATATACACTGAGTCGTTGACTGAGTTCATCAGGAAGTGTATAGAGGATGTTGTTCCTACGCCTCTGGGAGTAGTATCAACATATACACTGAGTCGTTGACTGAGTTCATCAGGAAGTGTATAGAGGATGTTGTTCCTACGCCTCTGGGAGTAGTATCAACATATACACTGAGTCGTTGACTGAGTTCATCAGGAAGTGTATAGAGGATGTTGTTCCTACGCCTCTGGGAGTAGTATCAACATATACACTGAGTCGTTGACTGAGTTCATCAGGAAGTGTATAGAGGATGTTGTTCCTACGCCTCTGGGAGTAGTATCAACATATACACTGAGTCGTTGACTGAGTTCATCAGGAAGTGTATAGAGGATGTTGTTCCTACGCCTCTGGGAGTAGTATCAACATATACACTGAGTCGTTGACTGAGTTCATCAGGAAGTGTATAGAGGATGTTGTTCCTACGCCTCTGGGAGTAGTATCAACATATACACTGAGTCGTTGACTGAGTTCATCAGGAAGTGTATAGAGGATGTTGTTCCTACGCCTCTGGGAGTAGTATCAACATATACACTGAGTCGTTGACTGAGTTCATCAGGAAGTGTATAGAGGATGTTGTTCCTACGCCTCTGGGAGTAGTATCAACATATACACTGAGTCGTTGACTGAGTTCATCAGGAAGTGTATAGAGGATGTTGTTCCTACGCCTCTGGGAGTAGTATCAACATATACACTGAGTCGTTGACTGAGTTCATCAGGAAGTGTATAGAGGATGTTGTTCCTACGCCTCTGGGAGTAGTATCAACATATACACTGAGTCGTTGACTGAGTTCATCAGGAAGTGTATAGAGGATGTTGTTCCTACGCCTCTGGGAGTAGTATCAACATATACACTGAGTCGTTGACTGAGTTCATCAGGAAGTGTATAGAGGATGTTGTTCCTACGCCTCTGGGAGTAGTATCAACATATACACTGAGTCGTTGACTGAGTTCATCAGGAAGTGTATAGAGGATGTTGTTCCTACGGTGATGATTAAAACGTATTCAAACCAAAATCTGTGAAGAAGCAAACGACCACGGTATGGTGGGAACATGGACGTGCACAAACAGACCAGCTATGACCCAGAATGCTGTTCATCGACTACAGCTCAGCCTTCAACACCATATGTTACCCTCCAGGCTCATCACTGCGTCTGAACCCTATGACCCTGCGTCTGAACCGTGCCCTGTGCACCTGGGTCCTGAACTTCCTGACGGGCCGCCCCCGGGTGGTGAAGATGAATTGGTCAAGGTGAAAGGTACACTGATCATCAACACCGGAGCCCCACAAGGGTGCGTGCTCAGCCCCATCCTGTACTCCCTGTTCACCCGTGACTGCGTGGCCACACACACACACGTCTCCAACTGAATCCAATTAAAGTTTATTGACGACACGTCACCGGAAGGCCTGATTACCCTAACAACGACAAAACAGCCTACGACCAGGAGGAGGTTAGAACCTTGGTTCCAAGGAAAATAATAATATCTCCGCACAACGTTAACAAAAACAAAACTAAGAAGTTGATAGTGGACTACAGCAGACAGCCCACCCACATCCACATCAACAGAGTTGCAGTATACTGTATTCTAGTCATGGTTCATCCTATATAACTACTACTGTCCACTTCATATGTATATACTGTATACTGTATTCTAGTCATGGTTCATCCTATATAACTACTACTGTCCACTTCATATGTATATACTGTATACTGTATTCTAGTCATGGTTCATCCTATATAACTACTACTGTCCACTTCATATGTACAGTATATACTGTATTCTGGTCAAGGCCTGTCCTATTTAACTACTACTGTCCACTTCATATGTATATACTGTATTCTTGTTTTGTTTTACTTTTAGGTTGCGTGTATTGTTATTGTATTGCTAGATATTTAATGCTGTTGGAGCAACATTAGAATTTCTCTGCGCCTGGAACACCAACCAATAAACTTTGATTTGATTTGACATTACACCACCCGTTCCACTTTTGTCTTTCTCTCCTCTCTCTCTCTCTCTCTCTCTCTCTCTCTCTGTCACTCATCCCTCTCGTCCCTATTTCTCTCTCTCTCATCCCTCTCTCTCATCCCTCTCGTCTCTCTCTCTCTCTCATCCCTCTCGTCTCTCTCGCTCTCGTCTCTCTCTCTCTCCCTGTGTTTCCCTGACAGCAAATCCTGAACTGTTCCCTGGATGACATAGAGTTCTTTGTGGCTCGGCTGCAGAAGGCTGCGGAGGCGTTCTCTCAGCTCAACCAGCGCAACAAGAGTAAGAAGATGAAGAAGAAAGGCCCAGCAGGTCTGTCTCTTCTTCTGGTCACGTGACATGTTCTCTTGTATCTTCTTATATATATCTTCTTATATATACACACACACACAACAGTATGTGGACACCCCTTCAAATGAGTGGATTCATCTGTTACAATGACATTCTAGATGATTCTGTGCTTCCAACTTTGTTGAGTTCCTGTATCAGCATGACAATGCCACCGTGCACAAAGAGAGGTCCTTACAGCCAGACCCCATACCCTTATATCCATACAGAGGGTCTGTCTGTCTGTCTGTCTGTCTGTCTGTCGGTCTGTCGGTCTGTCGCTCTGTCGCTCTGTCGCTCTCGGTCTGTCTGTCGGTCTGTCGCTCTCGGTCTGTCTGTCGGTCTGTCTGTCTGTCTGTCTGTCTGTCTGTCGGTCTGTCGGTCTGTCGCTCTGTCGCTCTGTCGCTCTCGGTCTGTCTGTCGGTCTGTCGCTCTCGGTCTGTCTGTCGGTCTGTCGCTCTCGGTCTGTCTGTCGCTCTGTCGCTCTCGGTCTGTCTGTCGGTCTGTCGCTCTGTCGCTCTGTCGCTCTCGGTCTGTCTGTCGGTCTGTCGCTCTCGGTCTGTCTGTCGGTCTGTCGCTCTCGGTCTGTCTCGGTCTGTCTGTCTGTCTCTCTTTGTCTTTCTCTCTCTGTCTCTCTCTCAGTTCAACTAAGGGCTTTATTGGGATGGGAAACGTATGTTTAAAATGCCAAAGCAAGTGAAATAGATAATAAACAACAGCTAAATAAATAATAAAAACTGAACGGTAAACATTACACTCACAACAGTTTCAAAGTAACAAAGATATTTAAAATGTCATATTGTGTCTGTATACAGTGTTGTAACGATGTACAAATAGTTAAAGTAAAATGAACCTCTCTGTTTGTCTGTGTGCTTGTTGACAGAGGGAATGCTGACCCTGAGAGCTAGGCCCCCCTCTGAGGCAGAGTTCATTGATAGCCTACAGAAACTTAAGCTGGCTTTCAACCTACTGGTGAGTTGAGTTCCCCCTATACACTGCACCTCATTACTACACCAGGGGCACCTCATTACTACACCAGGGGCTCCTCAGTTCTATACCAGGGGCACCTCATTACTACACCAGGGGCACCTCATTACTACACCAGGGGCACCTCATTACTACACCAGGGGCACCTCATTACTACACCAGGGGCTCCTCATTACTACACCAGGGGCACCTCATTACTACACCAGGGGCACCTCATTACTACACCAGGGGCTCCTCAGTTCTATACCAGGGGCACCTCATTACTACACCAGGGGCACCTCATTACTACACCAGGGGCACCTCATTACTACACCAGGGGCACCTCATTACTACACCAGGGGCTCCTCAGTTCTATACCAGGGGCACCTCATTACTACACCAGGGGCACCTCATTACTACACCAGGGGCACCTCATTACTACACCAGGGGCTCCTCAGTTCTATACCAGGGGCACCTCATTACTACACCAGGGGCACCTCAGTACTATACCAGGGGCACCTCATTACTACACCAGGGGCACCTCATTACTACACCAGGGGCACCTCATTACTACACCAGGGGCTCCTCAGTTCTATACCAGGGGCACCTCATTACTACACCAGGGGCACCTCATTACTACACCAGGGGCTCCTCATTACTACACCAGGGGCACCTCATTACTACACCAGGGGCACCTCATTACTACACCAGGGGCACCTCATTACTACACCAGGGGCACCTCATTACTACACCAGGGGCACCTCATTACTACACCAGGGGCACCTCATTACTACACCAGGGGCACCTCATTACTACACCAGGGGCACCTCATTACTACACCAGGGGCACCTCATTACTACACCAGGGGCTCCTCAGTTCTATACCAGGGGCACCTCATTACTACACCAGGGGCACCTCATTACTACTACCAGGGGCACCTCATTACTACACCAGGGGCACCTCATTACTACACCAGGGGCACCTCATTACTACACCAGGGGCACCTCATTACTACACCAGGGGCTCCTCAGTTCTATACCAGGGGCACCTCATTACTACACCAGGGGCACCTCATTACTACACCAGGGGCTCCTCATTTCTATACCAGGGGCACCTCATTACTACACCAGGGGCACCTCATTACTACACCAGGGGCTCCTCATTACTACACCAGGGGCACCTCATTACCAGGGGCACACCAGGGGCACCTCATTACTACACCAGGGGCACCTCATTACAAAACCAGTTCAGGGCACCTCATTACAAACAGTAACCAGGGGCTCCTCATTACTACACCAGGGGCTCCTCAGTTCTATACCAGGGGCACCTCATTACTACAGGCCAGGGGCACCTCAGAACTACACCAGGGGCACCTCAGTTCTATACCTGGGGCACCTCATTACTACACCAGGAGCTCCTCAGTTCTATACCAGGGGCACCTCATTACTACACCAGGGGCACCTCATTACTACACCAGGGGCACCTCATTACTACACCAGGGGCACCTCATTACACTACACCAGGGGCACCTCATTACTACACCAGGAGCTCCTCAGTTCTATACCAGGGGCACCTCATTACTACACCAGGGGCACCTCATTACTACACCAGGGGCACCTCATTACTACACCAGGGGCACCTCATTACTACACCAGGGGCACCTCATTACACACCAGGGGCACCTCATTACTAACACACACAGGGGCACCTCATTACTACACCAGGGGCACCTCATTGACTACACCAGGGGCACCTCATTACTACACCAGGAGCTCCTCAGTTCTATACCAGGGGCACCTCAGTTCTATACCAGGGGCACCTCATTACTACACCAGGGGCTCCTCAGTTCTATACCAGGGGCACTGTCCATTACTACACCAGGGGCACTGTCCTCATTACTACACCAGGGGCACCTCATTCCTACTGTCCAGGGGCACCTCATTACTACTGTCCAGGGGCTCCTCATTACTACACCAGGGGCTCCTCAGTTCTATACCAGGGGCACCTCATTACTGTCCAGGGGCACCTCATTCCTACTGTCCTGGATAGGGGCACTGTCCTCGGTTACTACTGTCCAGGGGCTCCTCAGTTCTATACTGTCCAGGAATACCTCATTACTACACCAGGGGCTCCTCATTCCTACTGTCCAGGGGCTCCTCAGTCCTATACAGGGGCACCTCATTACTACTGTCCAGGGGCACCTCATTCCTACACTGTCAGGGGCACTGTCCATTACTACACCAGGGGCTCCTACAGTTCTATACGTCCAGGGGCACCTCATTCCTACGGTCCTGGTTAGGGGCACCTCATTCCTACTGTCCAGGGGCACCTCATTACTACACCAGGGGTCCTGGTTACTGTCCTCATTCCTACACCAGGGGCTCCTCAGTTCTATACTGTCCTGGGCACCTCATTACTGTCCAGGGGCACCTCATTACTACTGTCCAGGGGCTCCTCATTACTACTGTCCAGGGGCTCCTCAGTCCTATACTGTCCAGGGGCACCTCATTACTACACCAGGGGCTCCTCATTACTACACCAGGGGCTCCTCAGTTCTATACCAGGGGCACCTCATTACTACACCAGGGGACTGTCCTCATTACTACACCAGGGGCACCTCATTACTACTGTCCAGGGGCACCTCATTACTGTCCAGGGGCTCCTCAGTTCTATACCAGGGGCACCTCCATTACTACACCAGGGGCACCTCATTACTACACCAGGGGCTCCTCAGTTACTGTCCAGGGGCACCTCATTACTACACCAGGGGCACCTCAGTCCACCAGGGGCTCCTCAGTTCTATACCAGGGGCACCTCATTACTACACCAGGGGCACCTCATTACTCACCAGGGGCACCTCATTACTCCACCAGGGGCACCTCATCAGTACTACTGTCCAGGGGCACCTCAGTCCTACACCAGGGGCACCTCATTACTACTGTCCAGGGGCTCCTCAGTTCTATACCAGGGATACCGTCTGGTTACTGTCCTATACCAGGGGCTGTCCTCATTACTACACCAGGGGCACCTCATTACTACACCAGGGGCACCTCAGTTCTATACCAGGGGCACCTCATTACTACACCAGGGGCACCTCAGTACTATACCAGGGGCTCCTCAGTTCTATACCAGGGGCACCTCAGTTCTATACCAGGGGCTCCTCAGTTCTATACCAGGGGCACCTCAGTACTCTACCAGGGCCCCGTTCAGAAGGACACAACGTTGTGGAATGTTCAAAATGTTCTGAATGTTCAGATAGACATATATATTGTAGAACAAACAGTAATCCAATCGGCTCTATCGATGACATCGGCAACGTTCCTAAATGGTAGCCTACAGAGCTGTGGTCAACTGTGTCTACAGTATGTGTGTCACTCTGCCCCCTGCAGGCCAAACTGAAGAAACACATCCAGAACCCCAGCGCTTCTGAACTGGTACACTTCCTCTTCGGCCCCCTGGACCTGGTAAGAACGTGACTGATACACACACACACACACACACACACACGCTCCTAACTCTTGAATGATACTAACCAGAGCAACACACACACACACAATCCTTCCATGGCAGTAACCAGACCAGGGCAACACATACACATACACATACACATACTGTCCATACGGTCCTGGTTACTGTCCTGGTTACGGGTCCACACACGGTCCACGGTCCACACAGTCCAAACGGTCCACACACACACTGTCCACACTGTCCACTGTCCACACACTGTCCATACTGTCCACACACACACGGTCCACTGTCCATACGGTCCACACTGTCCTGGTTTCCTTATGACCTAACCAGACCAGGGCAACGTCCATACACACACATACACACACACAATCCTTCCATGACACTAACCAGACCAGGGCAACGCATACACACAAACACACACACACAATCCTTCCATGGCAGTAACCAGACCAGGGCAACGCATACACACACACACACACACACAATCCTTCCATGGCAGTAACCAGACCAGAGTAACACACACACCCTCCCAACCCTGGAATGATACTAACCAGACCAGAATAGTGTGGTTTCACTCAGCTACATAATGATTAATAAGCATAGTAGGACAGATTTACCTTTCCTCTCTCATTCATCCAACAACACTGTCCTGGATACGCCCCTGGATACGGCCCTGGATACGGCCCTGGATACGGTCCTGGATACTGTCCTAGTTACTGTCCTGGATACGGTCCTGGATACGACCCTGGTTACGGTCCTGGATACGGCCCTGGATACGGTCCTGGATACGGTCCTGGATACGGTCCTGGATACTGGTTACGGCCCTGGATACGGTCCTGGATACGGTCCTGGATACGGTCCTGGATACGGCCCTGGATACGGCCCTGGATACTGTCCTAGTTACTGTCCTGGATACGGTCCTGGATACGACCCTGGTTACGGTCCTGGATACGGCCCTGGTTACTGTCCTGGATACTGTCCTGGTTACGGTCCTGGTTACTGTCCTGGTTACTGTCCTGGTTACTGTCCTGGATACTGTCCTGGTTACTGTCCTGGATACTGTCCTGGTTACGGTCCTGGTTACTGTCCTGGATACTGTCCTGGTTACTGTCCTGGTTACTGTCCTGGTTACTGTCCTGGTTACTGTCCTGGTTACTGTCCTGGTTACTGTCCTGGTTACTGTCCTGGTTACTGTCCTGGATACTGTCCTGGATACTGTCCTGAATACTGTCCTGGTTACTGTCCTGGATACTGTCCTGGTTACTGTCCTGGATACTGTCCTGGATACTGTCCTGGTTACTGTCCTGGATACTGTCCTGGTTACTGTCCTGGTTACTGTCCTGGATACTGTCCTGGATACTGTCCTGGATACTGTCCTGGTTACTGTCCTGGATACTGTCCTGGTTACTGTCCTGGTTACTGTCCTGGTTACTGTCCTGGATACTGTCCTGGATACTGTCCTGGTTACTGTCCTGGATACTGTCCTGGTTACTGTCCTGGTTACTGTCCTGGTTACTGTCCTGGATACTGTCCTGGATACTGTCCTGGTTACTGTCCTGGATACTGTCCTGGTTACTGTCCTGGATACTGTCCTGGTTACTGTCCTGGTTACTGTCCTGGATACTGTCCTGGATACTGTCCTGGATACTGTCCTGGTTACTGTCCTGGATACTGTCCTGGTTACTGTCCTGGTTACTGTCCTGGATACTGTCCTGGATACTGTCCTGAATACTGTCCTGGTTACTGTCCTGGTTACTGTCCTGGTTACTGTCCTGGTTACTGTCCTGGTTACTGTCCTGGATACGACCCTGGATACGGTCCTGGATACGGTCCCGGATACGGTCCTGGTTACTGTCCTGGTTACTGTCCTGGATACGGTCCTGGTTACTGTCCTGGATACTGTCCTGGATACGGCCCTGGATACGGTCCTAGTTACTGTCCTGGATACTGTCCTGGATACGGCCCTGGATACGGTCCTGGATACAACCCTGGATACGGTCCTGGATACGACCCTGGATACTGGATACGGTCCTGGATACGGTCCTGGATACGGTCCTGGATACGGTCCTGGATACGGCCCTGGATACGGCCCTGGATACGGCCCTGGATACGGCCCTGGATACGTCCTGGATACTGTCCTGGATATGGTCCCTGGATACTGTCCGGTCCTGGTTACGGTCCTGTCCTGGATACGGTTACTGTCCTGGTTACTGTCCTGATACGGTCCTGGATGTCCTGGATTGGATACGGTTGGTGTAACCTGATAATACTGTCCTGTTACTTGGTGAAATTGTTGCAGATGTGCTTCCACCTTAGGTTGTAAGTCGCTCTGGATAAGAGCGTCTGCTAAATGACTTAAATGTAAATGTTAGGTTGAAGGGTTAAGGGTGGTTATAGATGTTCAGAGGGTGTTTGTGCTCCAGTCCTGTGGTAGTGTAGAGCTGCCCTGCTCCGTGGTCTCTCCTCACCTGTCTGTAGCCTGTACAGGTAGATGTGTGACCTCTAACCTTTGACCTCTAGGTGCTCCAGTCCTGTGGTAGCGTAGAGCTGCCCCGCTCTGTGGTCTCCCCTCACTTATCCAGAGATGCAGTAGACTTCCTGAGGGGTCATCTGTCACCTAAAGAAATGACCATCTTTGAACTGCTGGGAGATGGGTGGACAAGACCTAGGTACTGGAGAGTGTGTGTGTGTGTGGTGTGTGTGGTTGCACATGTGCTGATAGAGGTAGATGCGTATAGGGGTAAGGTAACTAGACTATACGATAAACAGGGTAGCAGCAGTCTGTATGTGAGTGGATGTGTGTAGAGTCAGTATAAATGGATGTGCATAGTATGTGTGAGTGAACAGATGGTGGAATGAGTGTGTGTGAGTGTGTAGGGCCCTGTGAGTGTGTAGGGCCCTGTGAGTGTGTAGGGCCCTGTGAGTGTGTAGGGCCCTGTGAGTGTGTGGCCCTGTGTGTGTGTGGCCCTGTGAGTGTGTAGGGCCCTGTGAGTGTGTGGCCATGTGAGTGTGTAGGGCCCTGTGAGTGTGTAGGGCCCTGTGAGTGTGTAGGGCCCTGTGAGTGTGTAGCGCCCTGTGAGTGTGTAGGGCCCTGTGAGTGTGTAGGGCCCTGTGTGTGTGTGAGTGTGTAGGGCCCTGTGAGTGTGTAGGGTGTGTGTGTGTGTGTGTGTGTGTGTGTGTGTGTGTGTGTGTGTGTGTGTGTGTGTGTGTGTGTGTGTGTGTGTGTGTGTGTGTGTGGGGGCCCTGTGAGTATGTGTGTGTGTGTAGGGTAGGGCCCTGTGAGTGTGTAGGGCCCTGTGAGTGTGTAGGGCCCTGTGAGTGTGTGTGTGGCCCTGTGAGTGTGTAGGGCCCTGTGAGTGTGTGTGTGGTGCCCTGTGAGTATGTGTGTGAGTGTGTAGGGCCCTGTGAGTGTGTAGGGCCCTGTGAGTATGTGTGTGAGTGTGTAGGGCCCTGTGAGTGTGTGTGAGTGTGTAGGGCCCTGTGAGTGTGTAGGGCCCTGTGAGTGTGTAGGGCCCTGTGAGTGTGTGGGGCCCTGTGAGTGTGTAGGACCCTGTGAGTGTGTAGGGCCCTGTGAGTGTGTAGGGCCCTGTGAGTGTGTGTGAGTGTGTAGGGCCCTATGAGTGTGTGAGTGTGTAGGGCCCGTGAGTGTGTAGGGCCCTGTGAGTGTGTGAGTGTGTAGGGCCCTATGAGTGTGTGAGTGTGTAGGGCCCTGTGAGTGTGTGGGGCCCTGTGAGTGTGTAGGGCCCTGTGAGTGTGTGTGAGTGTGTAGGGCCCTGTGAGTGTGTAGGGCCCTGTGAGTGTGTAGGGCCCTGTGAGTGTGTAGGGCCCTGTGAGTGTGTAGGGCCCTGTGAGTGTGTAGGGCCCTGTGAGTGTGTAGGGCCCTGTGAGTGTGTAGGGCCCTGTGAGTGTGTAGGGCCCTGTGAGTGTAGCGCCCTGTGTGTGTGTGGGCCCTGTGTGTGTGTGTGAGTGTGTAGGGCCCTGTGAGTGTGTGTAGTGTGTAGGGCCCTGTGAGTGTGTGTGTGAGTGTGTAGGGCCCCGTGAGTGTGTGTGAGTGTGTAGGGCCCTGTGAGTGTGTGTGTGAGTGTGTAGGGCCCTGTGAGTGTGTAGGGCCCTGTGAGTGTGTAGGGCCCTGTGTGTGTGTGTGTGTGTGTGTGTGTGTGTGTGTGTGTGTGTAGGGTGTGAGTGTGTGTGTGTGTGGGTGTGTGTGTGTGTGTGTGTAGGGTGTGTGTGTGTAGGGCCCTGTGAGTATGTGTGTGAGTGTGTAGGGCCCTGTGTGTGTGTGGCCCTGTGAGTGTGTAGGGCCCTGTGAGTGTGTAGGGTGTAGGGCCCTGTGAGTGTGTGTGTGGCCCTGTGAGTGTGTAGGGCCCTGTGAGTGTGTGTGAGTGTGGGGCCCTGTGAGTGTGTGAGTGTGTAGGGCCCTGTGAGTGTGTAGGGCCCTGTGAGTATGTGTGTGAGTGTGTAGGGCCCTGTGAGTGTGTGTGAGTGTGTAGGGCCCTGTGAGTGTGTGTGAGTGTGTAGGGCCCTGTGAGTGTGTGTGAGTGTGGGGCCCTGTGAGTGTGTAGGACCCTGTGAGTATGTGTGTGAGTGTGTAGGGCCCTGTGAGTGTGTGGTGTGAGTGTGTAGGGCCCTATGTGTGTGTGAGTGTGTAGGGCCCTGTGAGTGTGTAGGGCCCTGTGAGTGTGTGTGAGTGTGTAGGGCCCTGTGAGTGTGTAGGGCCCTGTGTGTGTGGGGCCCTGTGAGTGTGTAGGGCCCTGTGAGTGTGTGTGAGTGTGTAGGGTGTGAGTGTGTAGGGCCCTGTGAGTGTGTAGGGCCCTGTGAGTGTGTAGGGCCTATGAGTGTGTGAGTGTGTGGGGCCCTGTGAGTGTGTAGGACCCTGTGAGAGTGTGTGGGGCCCTGTGAGTGTGTAGGGCCCTGTGAGTGTGTAGGGCCCTGTGAGTGTGTAGGCGCCCTGTGAGTGTGTAGGGCCCTGTGAGTGTGTGTGAGTGTGTAGGGCCCTATGAGTGTGTGAGTGTGTAGGGCCCTGTGAGTGTGTAGGGCCCTGTGAGTGTGTGTGAGTGTGTAGGGCCCTGTGAGTGTGTGTGAGTGTGTAGGGCCCTATGAGTGTGTGAGTGTGTAGGGCCCTGTGAGTGTGTAGGGCCCTGTGAGTGTATGTGTGTGTGAGTGTGCATAGATACTGCAAAAATCTGAATAAAAGGTCAATATGATACAAGGTTAACTCGGCCCGTGTCCCTGTTGGTAAACATCACATGTGTCCATCTGAAATCAGAATTTAAGGTCAGTAATAACCTCTACATTTATAGATGGGAGTGATTTGTTATTCTATTATCCCATTGATAACATGTTATCTAAAACCTGCTGTTTAAGCCTGTAATTTATCAGAATGTACACGTTGTTATAAGCTTGTATGAGCCTTTATAATGTCTTATAGGGCTTGTTATATGTCCAGTGGTGTAGTGATAAACTCTGATTGTCGGTCGGGGTGAAATAAATGATGTGGTAAACTGGTGTTTACCCTCCACTACAACCCTGGTTGTCTCTGTTTACCCTCCACTACAACCCTGGTTGTCTCTGTTTACCCTCCACTACAACCCTGGTTGTCTCTGTGTTTACCCTCCACTACAACCCTGGTTGTCTCTGTTTACCCTCCACTACAACCCTGGTTGTCTCTGTGTTTACCCTCCACTACAACCCTGGTTGTCTCTGTGTTTACCCTCCACTACAACCCTGGTTGTCTCTGTGTTTACCCTCCACTACAACCCTGGTTGTCTCTGTGTTTACCCTCCACTACAACCCTGGTTGTCTCTCTGTTTACCCTCTACTACAACCCTGGTTGTCTCTGTGTTTACCCTCCACTACAACCCTGGTTGTCTCTCTGTTTACCCTCCACTACAACCCTGGTTGTCTCTCTGTTTACCCTCCACTACAACCCTGGTTGTCTCTGTGTTTACCCTCCACTACAACCCTGGTTGTCTCTGTTTACCCTCCACTACAACCCTGGTTGTCTCTGTGTTTACCCTCCACTACAACCCTGGTTGTCTCTGTTTACCCTCCACTACAACCCTGGTTGTCTCTGTGTTTACCCTCCACTACAACCCTGGTTGTCTCTGTTTACCCTCCACTACAACCCTGGTCTTGTCTCTGGTGTTTACCCTCCACTACAACCCTGTCTTGTTTACCCTCCACTACAACCCTGTTGTCTGTTTACCCTCCACTACAACCCTGGTTGTCTCTGTTTACCCTCCACTACAACCCTGGTTGTCTCTGTGTTTACCCTCCACTACAACCCTGGTTGTCTCTGTTTACCTCCACTACAACCCTGGTTGTCTCTGTTTACCCTCCACTACAACCCTGGTTGTCTCTGTGTTTACCCTCTACTACAACCCTGGTTGTCTCTCTGTTTACCCTCCACTACAACCCTGGTTGTCTCTCTGTTTACCCTCCACTACAACCCTGGTTGTCTCTGTGTTTACCCTCTACTACAACCCTGGTTGTCTCTGTTTACCCTCCACTACAACCCTGGTTGTCTCTGTGTTTACCCTCTACTACAACCCTGGTTGTCTCTGTTTACCCTCCACTACAACCCTGGTAGTCTCTCTGTTTACCCTCCACTACAACCCTGGTTGTCTCTGTTTACCCTCCACTACAACCCTGGTTGTCTCTGTTTACCCTCCACTACAACCCTGGTTGTCTCTGTTTACCCTCCACTACAACCCTGGTTGTCTCTATGTTTACCCTCTACTACAACCCTGGTTGTCTCTGTTTACCCTCCACTACAACCCTGGTTGTCTCTGTGTTTACCCTCCACTACAACCCTGGTTGTCTCTCCTTTACCCTCTACTACAACCCTGGTTGTCTCTGTTTACCCTCCACTACAACGCTGGTTGTCTCTGTGTTTACCCTCCACTACAACCCTGGTTGTCTCTGTTTACCCTCCACTACAACCCTGGTTGTCTCTGTGTTTACCCTCCACTACAACCCTGGTTGTCTCTGTTTACCCTCCACTACAACCCTGGTTGTCTCTATGTTTACCCTCTACTACAACCCTGGTTGTCTCTGTTTACCCTCCACTACAACCCTGGTTGTCTCTGTGTTTACCCTCCACTACAACCCTGGTTGTCTCTCTTTTACCCTCTACTACAACCCTGGTTGTCTCTGTTTACCCTCCACTACAACCCTGGTTGTCTCTGTGTTTACCCTCCACTACAACCCTGGTTGTCTCTGTTTACCCTCCACTACAACCCTGGTTGTCTCTGTGTTTACCCTCCACTACAACCCTGGTTGTCTCTATGTTTACTCCAGAGCGGACTGGCCACGGGACCAGTGTGCCTCTACCTACTTCCCTAAGTTCAGGAACGGGTGGGAGCCCCCAGCTGAGCTGTTCAGGACCTCCCCATGGGAGACAGAGGGATTAGGGGAACCTCCCATGTCCTTCATGTCCCACCCCATGTCCCCACACAAGTCAGAAGAGGTGAGAGGGAGTGAGATTTATCAGTAGGAAAACAGCTGTAGTAATTTTTGGACTGCTGTCCGTTTCAGTCCTTATAGTAGACCTCTGTTAGTTCTTCATTTGTTTGTTTACATTTCCTTCAGTGACATTTCTTCTCACTCATAAACTCTTCTTCGTTTTGCAAATGATGTTTTATTAAACAGGTTTGAATACTTGGACGTGATAGGTTAGGATAGGATAGGTTAGGATAGGATAGGTTAGGTTAGGTTAGGATAGGATAGGTTAGGATAGGTTAGGATAGGATAGGTTAGGATAGGATAGGATAGGATAGGATAGGATAGGATAGGTTAGGATAGGATAGGATAGGATAGGATAGAATAGGATAGGATAGGTTAGGATAGAATAGGATAGGTTAGGATAGAATAGGATAGGATAGGATATGATAGGTTAGGATAGGATAGGATAGGTTAGTATAGGATAGGATAGGTTGGGATGGGATGGGATAGGATAGGTTAGGATAGGATAGGTTAGGATAGGATAGGTTAGGATCGGATAGGATAGGATAGGATAGGATAGGTTAGGATAGGATAGGTTAGGATAGAATAGGATAGGTTAGGATAGAATAGGATAGGTTAGGATAGGATAGGATATGATAGGTTAGGATAGGATAGGTTAGTATAGGATAGGATAGGTTAGGATAGGTTAGGATAGGTTGGGATGGGATAGGATAGGTTAGGATAGGTTAGGATAGGTTAGGATAGGTTGGGATAGGATAGTCAGACACACACAGTACCAGTCCATATCAGCACTTTACAATGATAACAAAATCCTCTCATTTTCAGTTTTTCGGAACCCAGTCTTCCAGCTCATCAAATGGGTCAGTTTATGATATTTTCTAGTCAATGTGATTCCACATTACAACTAATCACACTGCTACTTTTCTCATTGTTGTTACTTCTTTTTATTTAATTTGATGTAACTTGGTTGTTTCATTGTGATCTATACACATGTTAAGACTGTTTGTTGTTTGTCTCCTGTCTCAGGTCCTACAATGGTCTGGCCTCCTCGTCCCGTAAATATGCTAAGATCTGCTACCACTTTGTGGCCCGCAACGCCAACGAACTGTCAGTACTGCAGGACGAGGTGGTAGAGGTACGACATCTATATTATAATACTGTCAGTACTGCAGGACGAGGTGGTAGAGGTACGACATCTATATTATAATACTGTCAGTTCTGCAGGACGAGGTGCTAGAGGTACGACATCTATATTATAATACTGTCAGTACTGCAGGACGAGGTGGTAGAGGTACGACATCTATATTATAATACTGTCAGTACTGCAGGACGAGGTGGTAGAGGTACGACATCTATATTATAATACTGTCAGTACTGCAGGACGAGGTGGTAGAGGTACGACATCTATATTATAATACTGTCAGTACTGCAGGACGAGGTGGTAGAGGTACAACATCTATATTATAATACTGTCAGTACTGCAGGACGAGGTGCTAGAGGTACGACATCTATATTATAATACTGTCAGTACTGCAGGACGAGGTGCTAGAGGTACGACATCTATATTATAATACTGTCAGTACTGCAGGACGAGGTGGTAGAGGTACGACATCTATATTATAATACTGTCAGTACTGCAGAACGAGGTGGTAGAGGTACGACATCTATATTATAATACTGTCAGTACTGCAGGACGAGGTGGTAGAGGTACGACATCTATATTATAATACTGTCAGTACTGCAGGACGAGGTGGTAGAGGTACGACATCTATATTATAATACTGTCAGTACTGCAGAACGAGGTGGTAGAGGTACGACATCTACACTATAATACTGTCAGTACTGCAGGACGAGGTGCTAGAGGTAAGACATCTACAGTTGAAGTCGGAAATTTACATACACTTAGGTTGGAGTATTTAAAACTTGTTTTTTTAATAACTCCACACATTTCTTGTTAAGAAACTATAGTTTTGGTAAGTCGGTTAGGACATCTACTTTGTGCACGACACAAAGTCATTTTTCCAACAATTGTTTAAACAGCTTGGAAATTGCTTTAGAAGCATCTGATAGGCTAATTGACATCATTTGAGTCAATTGGAGATGTACCTGTGGATGTATTTCAAGGTCTACACTTCAAACTCAGTGCCTCTTTTGCTTGACATCATTGGAAAATCAAAAGAAATCAGCCAAGACTTCAGAAAGAAAATTGTAGGCCTCCACAAGTCTGGTTCATCCTTGGGAGCAATTTCCAAACGTCTGAAGGTACCACGTTCATCTGTACAAACAATAGTACGCAAGTATAAACACCATGGGACCACACAGCCGTCATACCGCTCAGGAAGGAGACGCATTCTGTCTCCTAGAGATGAACGTACTTTGGTGCAAAAAGTGCAAATCAATCCCAGAACAACAGCAAAGGACCCTGTGAAGATGCTGGAGGAAACAGGTACAAATGTATCTATATCCACAGTTAAACAAGTTCCATATCGCCATAACCTGAAAGGCCGCTCAGCAAGGAAGAAACCACTGCTCCAAAACTGCCATAAAAATCCAGACTACGGTTTGCAACTGCACATGGGGACAAAGATCGTACTTTTTGTAGAAATGTCCTCTGGTCTGATAAAACAAAAGTAGAACTGTTTGACCATAATGACCATCGTTTTGTTTGGGGAAAAAGGGGGAGGCTTGCAAGCCGAAGAACACCGTCCCAACCGTGAAGCACAGGGGTGGCAGCATCATGTTGTGGGGGTGCTTTGGGGCAGGAGGGACTGGTGCACTTCACAAAATAGATGGCATCATGAGGAAAGAAAATTATGTGGATATATTGAAGCAACATCTCAAGACATCAGTCATGAAGTTAAAGCTTGGTCGCAAATGGGTCTTCCAAATGGACAAGGACCCCAAGCATACTTCCAAAGTTGTGGCAAAATGGCTTAAGGACAACAAAGTCAAGGTATTGGAGTGGCCATCACAAAGCCATGACCTCAATCCTATAGAAAATGTGTGTGCAGAACTGAAAAAGCGTGTACGAGCAAGGAGGCCAACAAACCTGATTCAGTTACACCAGCTCTGTCAGGAGGAATAGGCCAAAATTCACTCAACTTATTGTGGGAAGCTTGTGGAAGGCTACCCGAAACGTTTCACCAAAGTTAAACAATTTAAAGGCAATGCTACCAAATACTAATTGAGTGTATGTAAACTTCTGACCCACTGGGAATGTGATGAAAGAAATAAAAGCTGAAATAAATCATTCTCTACTATTATTCTGACATTTCACATTCTTAAAATGAAGTCAGTTAAGAACAAATTCTTATTTACAATGACAGCCTACCAGGGAACAGTGGGTTAACTGCCTTGTTCAGGGGCAGAACGACAGATTTTTACCTTGGCAGCTCGAGGATTCGATCTAGCAACCTTTCGGTTACTGGCCCAATGCTCTAACAACGAGGCTACTTCCTGCCCAGCCCAACGATCTAACCACCACTAGGCTACCCTAGGCCGCCCAGCCCAACGCTCTAACCACTGCTGCCCGGCCCAACGCTCTAACCAGGCTACCACTAGGCTACCTGCCGCCCGCCACGGCCCAACACTCTAACCACTAGGCTACCTGCTGCCCGGCTCTAACCACTAGGCAAACGCCCAACACTCTAACCACTAGGGCTACCTACTGCCCAGCCCAACGCTCTAACCACTAGGCTAGGCCAAACGACTCTAACCACTACCTGCTGATCTAACCCAGCCTACCAACGCTCTAACCACTAGGCTACCTACTGCCCAGCCCAACGCTCTAACCACTAGGCTACCTACTGCCCAGCCCAACGCTCTAACCACTAGGCTACCTACTGCCCAGCCCAACGCTCTAACCACTAGGCTACCTACTGCCCAGCCCAACGCTCTAACCACTAGGCTACCTACCGCCCAGCCCAACGCTCTAACCACTAGGCTACCTACTGCCCAGCCCAACGCTCTAACCACTAGGCTACCTGCCACCTCTACATTGGCTTGGAACCCCTAACCCTGGCAATTTGACTGGTTAACTCACGGGTACACTCGACAATGGCTGCCTGTTATTGTGATGCAATCATTTCCATGGTAATGTAGAATGTTCATTCAAATTATTTTAACTGATGTGTCTCATCCAATGGGATGTATGTTTTGTGATGTCAGTTTAGTTGAATTAAACAAATCACAGCACATATTGATGGGTACACTTCCTGCTTTTACTTCCTGCTTTTACTTCCTGCTTTGCTCCTATGGGTACACTTGCAATGGCCTGCCAGTCCACCTATTATTATGTTGAATGGGGGACGCCCATTCTGTTAATTCTGTTCCTATGCAGGTGAAAAATGTGAGCTATCGTGAAAATAATGCTGAAAATATTTCCGAAATCTTAACCTAAACCAATTAGTCAAATTGATCACAGAATTGTTATACAAATTGAATACATTAAGTAATTAGTTTAAGAAAGTGCTGCTGCATTTAAAGATAAATAACCTACAGCACTAATCAAATCAAATGTATTTATATAGCCCTTCGTACATCAGCTGATATCTCAAAGTGCTGTACAGAAACCCAGCCTAAAACCCCAAACAGCAAGCAATGCAGGTGTAGAAGCACGGTGGCTAGAAAAAACTCCCTAGAAAGGCCAAAACCTAGGAAGAAACCTAGAGAGGAACCAGGCTATGTGGGGTGGCCAGTCCTCTTCTGGCTGTGCCGGGTGGAGATTATAACAGAACATGGCCAAGATGTTCAAATGTTCATAAATGACCAGCATGGTCAAATAATAATAAGGCAGAACAGTTGAAACTGGAGCAGCAGCACGGCCAGGTGGACTGGGGACAGCAAGGAGTCATCATGTCAGGTAGTCCTGGGG